>NW_007419764.1:0-542 GCF_000475195.1 Diaphorina citri
CTAAACAATTAAACTTTCCGAGTAATGTATTTTTTTTTTTTTTTCAAAGAGAGGAGGAAAACAGGATAGGAGAAACCAAGCCGTTCCGAGAACGAAAATTATCCGAGGAATGCAATCCTTGTCCTCACTTCACAAGTGATGGACGAAGAAACAGGGTGGATAAAGAAAAGAGGGAATAATTATGTTATAGGCTACTTTGATAGGTGGGTAATACATCCAATGATAATACATTGAGACACCCTGGTTTTATGAAATAAAGCAAAGTTTAATTTAATAATAAGGCAAACGTGTAAAGAAGAAGGCGAAGAAGCTCTGTCAGAAAGATAAAATTAACCCAACACAAGTAGGTCCCTTGTGAACTAGTTGTGTGACATGCTAAAACCGTACATTTTTGAAAACACCAAGGGTTAAGATTGGAGCTCATAGGTCATTGCTACTACGGGCCCCCACTGATGTATCAGTTTACTAAGTCTGAGGGCTTCCGATTCTTCAGTAGGGGGAACGATTCCTACAGATGTTTTCTTTGGAGAATGAAATCCATA
>NW_007419765.1:0-542 GCF_000475195.1 Diaphorina citri
CCGATTGTGTTTCACACTTTATGTTTTTGAAATCATAAATAAATAGCTTGTGTACAGGGTTTCCAGAGCCTTGAGTTTATGTAAGGTTTACTTTTTTTTAGATCGCGGGCCGAATCGGGACACATATTTGGTTCTTGAACCATCCTGAAAGAGCCATACTTACTCCATTAAGTGATTGTGATTTGTAGAATGGTGAATAGGTATGACAAAGTAAGTATATTTTTTCAGAGCCTCAGGTTTATTGAGTTATTATTACAAATACAAACATGATGCCTTAGTATAGCATAAAACTAATCAAATACCTACCTTCCAAATACATACATATTAAGGAAGAAACACATGGTTATTTGTTTTTAAGTTTCGTGTATCGATTGTCGAAAGTCACCTAGCTAGTTTTCAACCCATCCTGTATCCGGCGAGAAAAGGAGAGAAAGAGGAAAAAAAAGTGCACTCACAAAAAAGGCAATAAACCGTCAATTCGAGTATTATCACTGTTTTATTTATCTGTGAGAAAGGTGATAAAATATAATTAAAATGCATTC
>NW_007419766.1:0-542 GCF_000475195.1 Diaphorina citri
AGACTCGGATGAGAGACAAGTACAGCCAGATGATGTCGAGTAGATAGTCCAAGTTCAGTTTCATGTTACAGCTGAAACAATAGATAGTACACATTACACAACTAACTGTTACAACTGAAATAATAGATAATAAACTATTGATAGTGCCTGCTTTGTAAGTGTTTGGTCGCAAGTTCGATTCCTGCCAGGGGCAAACTTTATCCTACACAGTATTATTCTTTAACCCAATATACGAGACCTTGTTTAGGCTGCTGGGGTAAAGGGACTTTTCAGTCCTATTCGGGCAGGATAAAGAAAATATATTCTATTCTATTCCACACTTCAAAGGTCTTTTTTTGGAATGTCTGGCTTTATCATATTCTGCCCTGGATGGACAGTACCTAATCAGAAAGTTATAGAAGATTGTTCGTATCTTTGAGCTTAGTTAAGAATCAGCTCAAGTCCATACACAAAAAGCCACTCAGACAGGGTGTCTACCAAAATGGAAAAATAAAATTCCCTGACTTTTCTCGGTTTTCCAGTCCATTTTTTTCCAAATTTCC
>NW_007419767.1:0-542 GCF_000475195.1 Diaphorina citri
TCCATGTTCCTTTAAAAGTTTCAAAACTACTGTGTTTCTGATTTTCTATTTAGTTTCAACACTATCTTGTGTTTCTATAAAATCTTCATTAATTTCCATTATTTCAACACTTTCGTGTTCCCAATCACCTTCTTTCTTCATGCATGATTCCAATTATTTTTATTCTGAGCTCTCTGTATGCATTTTCTTAGCTTTTATTGCTGCTTACTTTTATTTCTGTGCAAATGTTGTGAATGCTTTAATTTTATTATTCTTACCAAGACTCGAGTACTTGTTTCTAACGTCCCTTTGTTCTAATTGCATGCATGTCAACATTTCTTTCATTTTCAACGTTTACTTATCAGTAGGTATAGGTACCTATAGATCATTTTATCTGTACTCTACATGTTTCCTTCTAGGAATATTTTCATTTTTTATTACCTGACTTAATAATTGTAGCTAGAAAAAACTGCGCCCATCGTCAAATCCATTATGATTTTGACTAGGAGGAATTTGATTTTGTAAACATAGTTTTCATAATCTTATAGGTTTTTTTCTTTTTT
>NW_007419768.1:0-542 GCF_000475195.1 Diaphorina citri
TAATCTGTTGCCTATCGATTAATCGATTTTTCTGAACCTTCAACGGTACCTATATGTACACAGTGCTGGTAACAAATCTCCCTGTCTGGGAGGAAGTATAAAAATCATTGGTGTATTGAGACCTGCACATCGCTTCCATCTTCGTAGAAGCTTAATCCGTCTTTTGGGAATGTTGGTCCCTGACTCCCTGTACCTGAGCCTCAGAGTGGGCTGTTTGTGTATGCTTCCATCCAGTGCCATATTTAGGGGGCCAAGCCCCCCCCCCTCAAGATTGAAATTTCTCCTTTATCGTATGTCAAACTCCGAAAATTTTGGGGTCAAGGGGGCCCGGTCTACACCCCCCCCCCTCCGGGCTTCATTTTTTTTTTGTAAAGAGAGCCAGATTCCGAAACAAATTCCCCCCCCTTCGAGCTTCATTTTTCTCTTGTACAGAGAGCCAGATTCCGAAAATAATTTGGAGCATCCCCCCCGGTACCTACATCACTCTTTGGACCCTCGCCTGGATACGGCCCTGCTTCCACCTTATATTCATTAAAATACTA
>NW_007419769.1:0-542 GCF_000475195.1 Diaphorina citri
CGCCCAATAAGCAACAAGCCCAATTCCGACTTTTTTTCTCTACCTTAAACAAAGGTGACAACACGTTGAATGTACTAGTTCCTGATAGATTACTGAAGTTAAGCAACGTTGCGCATGGTTAGTATCCAAATGGGTGACCTTCTGGGCAATCGCGTGTTGCTGGCTTTTGAAGGTCCCACTCAGGTTGGGTGAGGTTAATGTGAGGAGGTGGGTAGCTTGTCACCGAATGGGAGGTAAATCCTCGTCACTAAAGACCTTATAGCAGTTATACAGTAACATTAAATCCCTAGCGAACTGGACTTTCTTCATTTTCGTTGATCTTCGTTACTGATATTTCTCCTCCTCCTCCTCCTTCTTCTTCTCCTCCTCCTTATTCTTCTCCTCTTTCGTCTTCTTCTTCTCCTCCTTCTTCTTCTCCTCCTCCTTCTTCTTCTCCTCTTTCGTCTTCTTCTTCTCCTCCTTCTTCTTCTCCTCCTCCTTCTTCTTCTCCTCCTCCTTCTCCTCCTTCTTCTCTTCCTCCTTCTCCTCCTTCTTCTCCTCCT
>NW_007419770.1:0-542 GCF_000475195.1 Diaphorina citri
GTCAGGTAAGACCAGGGCGAAATATATTTAGTTGGCAGGATGAGATTGATCTACTGGTCAAATCCTGACCAAGAAAAATACCAGATGACCAGATGACGAAATATATTTAGTTGGCAGTATGAGATTGATCTACTGGTCAAATCCTGACCAAGAAAAATACCAGATGACGAAATATATTTAGTTGGCAGTATGAGATTGATCTACTGGTCAAATCCTGACCAAGAAAAAGTCCAGATGACACTTTTCATTTGGCCTGATTTTGATGTGTACTTTTAAAACCAGATGTCCCCGAATATTTCTCCATAGGAGTAACAGAAAAGACTGCCGCATGGTAGAATATCGGGTTGAAAAAAAAAAACACGAATTTTTATAAAAGTACGGTGCTAATTTCTTGAGAATCAAAATGGTAACTTTAAATGAAAATGTGAATTTGTTTTTTCTTTCATCACAGCAGGATTAATTACATATTACAGCTTAGTCTTCTGTTTGCCAGCATGTAAAACGTTAATATCATATTCTACAGGTTCTAATTGTAAAATCAT
>NW_007419771.1:0-542 GCF_000475195.1 Diaphorina citri
CAAACAGAACTGGACAGCATTTGACAGCTACTGAGTAGTATTGAAGTGATGGGAGACACACAGCAGGTCTGTGGAGCAGTGGAGAGGTTAGAAATGATATGAAATGTTGAACGAAAATCGACTTATGGAAAAGAAGGTAAAAATAATCAGTCAAAACATGTAACTCACTCTTCGACTCAATACACAAAAAACCCACTCCGAAGCTTAGGTGTAGGGGCCAACAGCCCTAAAGGACGGGTTAAGCTTCTAAGACTCTACAATAGGGAGTTAGAACATGTACCTAACTCTCTAACTTCCAAGAGGTAGTAAGGATCTCCTCATTTACTGAGTAGTTCACTGAAAAGAGAAGTTCTTTATTTTATAACTCACTCTTTACTCATCTCTATTCTCCACAAGAAATTTAAAATTTAATCAATCAATGTATTATGATATTTAACGATAAATTCATAATCTAAAAAATGTGTTCTAAAAAATGTCAAAATACACAAGATCTGGGTTAGACTGTGGGGGTAAAGGCTCTTTTCAGTCCCAACTCAGCAGAA
>NW_007419772.1:0-542 GCF_000475195.1 Diaphorina citri
GGTTGACACAATTCTTTCTTGTATCGAATAATGTCCTCTCTCAAGATACTTTCTTCAATATCAGCATTGTTGTTCTCAAATACTTTGTTGGGGTCTGGAACGTTGAATCTGTCTATCAACAAATCCAGAAGTTCAGTCGGAGTAGTAAAACTTCGGTACGTTGTTAAAAAAGTTCCAATGAACGCTGGGTCAGCGTAGATGTGGTAGGTCAGTCTTTCTATAAGTTTGTGCAAAGTCGCTCCCTTGATGAGAGGCATGTTGGTGTTTTGTTTCTCCTCTAGAATGATGTTCTCGCAAGAATCAGGTTCTGCAAAGCTGTAATATTCAGGGGAGGGCATCCGTAAAGGATGTTTCTTCTCTTCGTCGAGTATGATGCTGTCCAAAGTTCTTTCCAGCATACTCTTCGTATTAACCATGATGAGGTCTGAGAACCAAGATTTCTTGTCTTCTGGTGATTTGGTCACAATAATAATAGACGGTTGATCACGTGGAGCAATTTCGAAAGCGTTTTTGATGTCATCAGTATTTTCATAGTCATTGAT
>NW_007419773.1:0-542 GCF_000475195.1 Diaphorina citri
CTGGCAAAGAAGACTGTTTCTTTCAATATGTGAACCCTGGAGCTACTTTCTATGTGAACTTCCAGGTGAGTAATGTGTTCATTGAGTTATTGATTAAGTATGTCCTCCTGGTTGATTTTTAATGCTTACACTTGGAATGTTTGTTTTCCAATACCATACCTATAATAGGTACCTATTATTTAGTTAACTGGGGGATTTAAGGGGCCCTATGAATGTCTTTCAAGGTATTTAAGGATATCATCAAAGTCAGTTAAGTGCTTATACAAGTTCCCATAGTTCCAATCAATCCTAAAATCTGAAAAGCACAAATTTAATGTCTTTGACAAACTAAATAGAAAATTGTCAAATTCAAACTTTTTCTTGTTATTCTCTAGGTTTTGAGAGGTGGAGATGGAATGGCAGGGTTTGCAGTGAGGAATCCAAATGGACAAATAGTTCATCCGTACGAGTGGAAGACAAATGCTGAGTACCAAGATACACCTCCTCATGGTGGCTACTATAGTGTTTGTATTGACAATCAGTTCTCAAGAAATGCTGGCAAA
>NW_007419774.1:0-542 GCF_000475195.1 Diaphorina citri
ACTGTGTATGCACTTGACAGAGAGAGCTCGTGTAGAGGAAATTTAAGAGAAAGAATTAAACAAAGGTAGCACTGTTAAAGACTGAGATAAAACCAGTGTAAGTTCTGGAGTTCTCAACAATATCAGTGGAGACGCCAAAACACTTATTCTCAATCTCTGTCTGCCATTTCAAAAGAACCTGGTAACGCTCAGTATTTACAGAAAATCAAAAACTCAACAACCTCGGAATGGATCTGTTTGTCATCAATCAGGAATATTTCCTCAGTGCAAATGTCAATATCATGCTATGTGAATTCGCGAACTTCACATTCAAAGTGAACACAAATGATGAGGAGGTGTGCGTTGTACGTAAAGGTAGGTAGATACTAGATACCTACTGAGCAATGCTTACTCTAATTTGATCGCTTTTGTAGTGACGACTGACTGAGGCTTTTCTTTTAGTTACAATGCTCCATTACGTTCAGTCAGCAATACTCTTTGCTTTCAGTCAGAAATGTAGGAATACATTTTTTCTTGACTATGGAAAGTATTATGAAAGTTTC
>NW_007419775.1:0-542 GCF_000475195.1 Diaphorina citri
TCTCAACCAGGACAATATCATCATATACAGTAACCTATTTACAAAAGTAATGAAAATCGATCAAATGACGAATTGAAAAGAAATTAATCAAATCAAACCTCAAAATATCTGTGGAAAAGCAGAGCTTTTCTTCACATTAGTTGAAATCACAGCATTGCTAAGTACCTCCTGCAATCAATTTTCATATTTCGCTACTCGATTAAAGTAGCTCCTTAATTATCCTCACGAGGCTGAGTGCACTTCAAAGACTTCAAGCACGGAACCGAAAAACTTCGACCCTGCCGGGAATTGAACCCGGGACCTCCTGCGTGCAAAACCTATCGTGATACTGCTACTCGATTAAAGTAGCTACTCAATTGTCCTTACGAGGCTGAGTACACTTCAAGCACAGAGCCGAAAAACTTCGACCCTGCCGGGAATGGAATTCGGACAAGTCTAGTGTGATCTCCCCCACGGTCACGGAGGTTGTTTGACCAGTTATCATACCCAACATTGTAAACAGAAAATAATAATAGACTCTTGAGTTCAAGGCAACCACTAGG
>NW_007419776.1:0-542 GCF_000475195.1 Diaphorina citri
ACCAAAAATTCGCGATTTTTCGTCAAATCCTTCTCTTGGAAATCTCATTTCGGTGAAAAATCTTGAAAAATTTCCAATTGTAGGTACCTTGAAAGCACCAGTTCCGCATGGATCACTGAAGTTGAGCATGGTTGCGCGTGGTTAGTACCTGGATGGATGACCATCTGGCCAATAGCGTGCTGCTAGCTTTAAAAAAAAAAGTTATTGGAGTCATAAAAAGTAATGTTAACCAGTTTTTCCATTGTCTAGAAGATTTTTTACTATAAAAATGAGTATATGAGACTTCTACCCTCAAAAACCACGAGTAAACTATCATTTGGGGGAATTTAGAAATCTAGTGATTTTCAAGTCAAATCTAGTGATTTCTTTTCCTTGAATCTAGTGATTTTTAAAAATTTGGAGTGGAGACCCTGTTTACGTGTACTAGTGAAACAACTGCCAGTGTTTTGATGTACAAGTGTGATTAGAGGAGGAGAACTATCGATAGTCGGCGCCATCGATAGTTATCGATATTTTTCAAAAAAACTATCGATAGTTTTCGA
>NW_007419777.1:0-542 GCF_000475195.1 Diaphorina citri
AATTTTTTATTATTAACAGGTTCACAACTTGAGTTGTAGTTTTATTTTTCTTATATAGGTAAAAATTTACACAATTTACAAGAAAAAGTACAAGAAGAACAAGAAGTACCTACCTACACTGACACACTGGTTACACTCTGTACACACTGCTTATACTCTATACATGTCTCTTACACTCTGTACACCCTATTGCCACTCTATACTTAATACTTACAGTGTAAACTTAATATTTACACTCTGTTCATACTAATTACACTCTGTACATACTACTTACACTCTGTTGAAACTACTTTCATTCTGTACACGCTACTTACACTTTGCACTCACTACTTATGTATATTCTGTACACACTACTTACACTCTGTACATACTACTTACACTCTGTACACATGACTTACACTCTGTTAAAACTACTTTCATTCTGTACACACTACTTACACTTTGCACTCACTACTTATATTCTATACACACTACTTACACTCTGTACACACTACTTACACTTTGGACTCACTACTTATACTCTGTACACACTACTTACATTC
>NW_007419778.1:0-542 GCF_000475195.1 Diaphorina citri
TATCAAAGATCTCGCGCACTGACCCGTTTAATCAGTGGCAGTACCTACAGGATTAAACATAAATATTCATCAATGTAGTTACATAATGATTATGAAATAATTAGGGAACTGAAAAAATCAGTCAGAAAAGAGCCCTTTAGAGGCTGCCCGATGCCCTAAGGGGGCCTCAAAACTAATCCGTAAAATTTCTCCTGAAGATGTGTACCACACACCATCTATAATAGAAATCAGACTAAACTGCAACCACAGCACTCAAACAATTGACTTGGATCACCGACATCCAGATTAAAAATGTTAAAATATAACTAGGTACACCTCTATTCTAATTGTTCACGCATCTTGTTCCCTGTTTCCTTAAGTCAGAAGTAAGTAGGTATTAATTCTTCCCACGTTTATTAATGATTGACTTGAAAAGGTCTCTCTTTTCCATCCCTAATTTACCTACAATAGAAGGAGAATGAGTAAGAGAGAGGGGGGAGAGAGAGAGAGAGAGAGAGAGAGAGAGAGAGAGAGAGAGAGAGAGAGAGAGAGAGAGAGAGAGA
>NW_007419779.1:0-542 GCF_000475195.1 Diaphorina citri
CTTCGCACATCATTCATATCTGGGTCATTCCATCTCTCTAAGATCAAACCAACCGCTTCATCACGCAATTTCTGTCCAAAAAGTGTATAGCTAAAATAATCCTGATAGGATTTGAATTATTCAGAATGGAAATCTCCAAACAAAGCCAAACTCAGTGCGTGAAATCCGCGATTTCCATTACCGGGAATGTTATGATAGAAGGAACCATGGAGTAACTCACATGGTTCCCTACACACGCTGCTCAAATGAATACCGAACTCCATCAACACTCTTCAATCTCAAATCTTGGATTTAATAGCGGAGAATGAAGCAGATAAAATTGAGGAGTTAAAAATGGAAAATTGTAAAATTATCAAACACTGAAAATTATAAAATATGAACGGAGTTTTAAAAGTTTAGAGCACAAGTTTATGAGAGGTTTAGAATAAGACATGCGAAACTTCTCGTTTAAAATCGATTGTTTAAATTGTGTTATCCTAGTTTATCCTTTTTGGTCGCCTAAAACCTAAATCTTTGATTGCGTCAACTACTCTGTGTATTAT
>NW_007419780.1:0-542 GCF_000475195.1 Diaphorina citri
GAGCATCACTAAAACTGAAAGAACCTTCAAAGGATCTAATTGTTTGGATGGTCCTCCGAACAATCATAATCTACGGTAACAAACAAACCAAACATATCTTTAGACAACACTAAATTATTCACTTGACAAAACGACTAAAGTATGGACGATAGCAAACCTACTCCAGAACAGGAAACTTGTACCACGGATACGTCCAAACATCGGTCTCACCCTATACTAATAGCTACCAGCTAATGGTAGAGGTAACATTTTTGTTCCTGTTATCAGAACGGAACCAGCTCCCGTACCACCCGGTAAGTATCAAGTTTGAAGAAATAGAGGTAGACGAAGAACGCGAACATGAAGTAAAAGTAGGGAAAGAAGAAGAAATAGAGGACGAAGGAAAAGTAGGCAAAAAAGAAGGAGAGCAAGAAGACGAAGAAGCAAAAGAAGAGGAAGTAGGCAAAGAAGAAGAAATGGGCAAAGAAGAAGAGGAGGACGAAGAAGAGGAAGGGGATAAAGAAGTCGAAGAAGCAAAAGAAGAGGAAGTAGGCGAAAAAGAG
>NW_007419781.1:0-542 GCF_000475195.1 Diaphorina citri
AAAGCGGCTTACCGAAACACAAACAAGCATCGGTCTGTTTTTATCAATTTCCTGCCGCAAAATCCATCTCAGAATTCAGGCTAAGTTAACAGATGAGAAAGAATGAGAGAGAGAAGAGAGGGAGAGAGAGGGAGAGAGAAAGAGAGGGAGAGAGAATAGAGGAAGAGAGAGAGAGAATAGTGGGAGAGAGAAAGAGAGGAAGAAAGATAGGGCGGGAGAGAGAGAGAAATTATGGAGAAAAATACATTAAAAAGAGTCCGTCTTTTTAGATAGAAGGGAAACTAAAAAGTAGATAGATTGATATAAGATAGGTATACGTAACTTAATAGAAGAGAATGTAGAGAGAGAGAGAGAGAGGGAGAGAGGGAGAGAGAGTTAATATAAACCTCAGCAGGGGAGAAATGACCCTAACTTCCGGCCAGAAGAGTGAGAGAGAGAAAAAAGTTTGTATAAGAGGAAGAGAGAGAGATAAGAATATAAAATGAAGAGGAAAATAACGAAACCTTGTTAAAGTGATTGAATGTCGGAGGAGGATGAAGAAG
>NW_007419782.1:0-542 GCF_000475195.1 Diaphorina citri
AAATGAGAGTGTTCCCGCTACCACACGACACGATTTTTTCCCCCGAACGACAAGTGGGAACGGGCCTTTAACAATGTCGCCCATTTCATTCCACAGATGGCGCTGTGGCGGCTCATCGCTACCAGTGCTGTCCGGAAGGCGTACGACCTCTGGAGGAAGTGTACAGCAACTGTATCTGGTCTCCGTGTCAGATGGGGAACGAGAGTAGCCGAGGATGCCCGAGTGAATCGAGACAGATCGGGCGCGAGAAGTGTTACGAACCCGGAGAAGAGGGTGGAGAGATTTTCCACTGCTGCTTCAAAGCGGACGAGTAAGTTTTGATCGAGAGTGAAGTTAGGGCTTTTTTAAAGAGAGGTTTAAAAGAGAAAACTGCAACTACTGAGGTCAAAGGTTTGTCCAGCCAGTCAAGTTAGCTTGGTTGGTAGCGCGTCTGCCTTGTAAGCGCTAGGCCACGGATTCGTTTACCGCCCGGGGCGGATTTTATCCTGAAGGGATAAGGTTCGTTCTCGGAACGGCTGGCTTTCTCCTATCCTGTCTTCCTT
>NW_007419783.1:0-542 GCF_000475195.1 Diaphorina citri
ACTGGGGGACTATGAAATAAAGAATTTTGAACTTTGAATGCTAAAATAATATTGTACAAACCATTACGGAGATAAAAAGCTGCGATAATAAAATCTAAAATAGATAATCACGAGTATACGAGTGTGCAAGACCTATATTTTAAACCTACTAATTAAGTAGTTATCCTTTTGCAACGATGTGTGAGGATAAATAATTGCTGAAAATACAATTTATGATGCACTAAGCTCATTTTCCATACTGTATTTATAAAGTGTCATGTGTGGTAACTTGAAGTTTAAAACTTGTATAATTATACTAGTTATACTAAATTCAGAGTTTCAGACGGAATTGCTTTGCCAGATTGTCCCTAAGTTTTACCATGGTTTCCCCATGATCCTTGACGGTTTTGCCTAATATTTTCACCTCTGCCAAAATCAAATTCTTTCTGTTTGAAAGTCAATGCTCTTACCAATCTCACAATAGGTAATAGTTTATAAATGTGTGTTGATTATAATTTAATGTATTTTGTCTTTAAAGGTAGATTGATATAAATAAGTAGATG
>NW_007419784.1:0-542 GCF_000475195.1 Diaphorina citri
TTTCACCAAACGTTGTAAACCGCCATTTTACATATTGCCTTATGGTCAGTCAGCTAATTTTCGCACTCCTTAATGCCAATCAGTTGAATTTTGTGTACCTAATCAGTTTTTTAGGTATACCCGAAAAATTCGTGCAATGTGAACAAAGGCTGTGTACTGTGTGTGTGTACCTACTATGTGGTTTTACCTACAGGACAGTTCTCAAGAAGAACTAAGTAGGTAGAAATCTTGAGAACATTTTTTTATGAACGCCTGGTATCTGTATTTAAGTATGCAATGTGCTAACCTCGTTTCCACTAATGAATTATTTTTTTTTTTTCGATTCATTGCATTGGTAAGTTGATCACCTGCATAAAAATAACTAAATAGGTAGGTACCTACTCCTATCCATAGTATCCATCTACAGAACATATTAAATACATCTACATAAATACATGATAATAAATTTTATTACATTATCATGAGTTAGAAACCCATGTTCCCTATTTACCTACCTCTTTTTTAATCCCCTGTTAGTGCAATACCTGGATGGGACCAATGCC
>NW_007419785.1:0-542 GCF_000475195.1 Diaphorina citri
AAAAAAAAAAAAAAAAAAAAAAAAAAAAAAACAAAAAAAGTTTAGCCTAAAGAATGGAATCATCAATGCATAGCCGGTTAGACAAAAAAATACTTATTTGGCCATTTAAAATCGGCTAAGTTAACATTAGAGTAAGGGATAATGGCAATTCCATAATCTAATCCCTGTTATTTTTGATGTATTCCCAGACTCTTAGCAAGCATTCGTCCCATTCTTCATTGAGTTCCAATGACTCTGGAACTCCAATAGATATTGAGGGACCTCTACCCCTAGCTAACGAGGAAAGCTTCTCAAGTCAAGTAAGTCAATCATATAGTATTAAATTTTAGATTAGCTTTTCTGTTAATATTCATTATAAATACTTTGGAGTAGGTTTTTATTATATTAAACTACGTATAGTATTAAATTTTAGATTAGCTTTTCTGTTAATATTCATTATAAATACTTTGGAGTAGGTTATTATTATTTTGAGGATATCTGATTTAAATCAAACTAATGATGCCGACCTATATCCAATCATCCACGGAGATATTTGCCCTTTC
>NW_007419786.1:0-542 GCF_000475195.1 Diaphorina citri
GCAAATTTTCTTTCCTTTCTTCTCCCTTTCTTTTTGCGTTTCTTCTTTTTTAGCCCGTCCTTCCTTTATTATTACGATAGTAATAACAAAAGGTATAAGGGACGGGCTATTGTATTCGCTTCGGTGTCTGTCTGTCTGTCTGTCAGTCAGTCTGTCTGACCCCATAGAAAGACTTATCCAAACCTGGTCGACCTATATATCAAATTAAAGGTCTTTTTACCAGGAACACGAAAATGGTGGTGCAAATTTTGTCCAGAAAACCATAAAGCCAAAAAACCAAAAAAACTGGTTTTTGGGGGATTTTTTTCACATTTTCTCACACAAATGAGCTCTGATCTCGAAATTTGTCGCGACGACCTATAAACTCAAAGCGTGAAAGTTTTAGATAAGACTTCAGTCGTTATTTTAAGACCGGTTTTAGCGTCACCTGTATTAATGGATCTGAGGTCAAATTCATTTTACTAATTTTAGGCTATAATTTTTCCCTTTGTTTCAGATTCAAAATTTCGACCTGGAAAGAATCAACAATATATTTCGTAGTC
>NW_007419787.1:0-542 GCF_000475195.1 Diaphorina citri
CCCCCCCCCCCCCCCAAAAAAAAAGTAAAGCATAGAAATAGCTATAGATAGGGAAAGAACAAGTACCTACATATTGAAAGTGTACCCAGTTGGTCAGTAGGTTTATTATTTATTTTTTTAATTTATTCATTAAATTTAACGTATTTTCAATGAGTAGAACAAAAGCACATAGTGCACATCTCAGAGGTTTTATATCTAGGTTTAAAGGGTCCGTTCACATCGTCACATAAATTTCCTTCATCCCATCTTTTTTTTTCTATACCTATCTTTTGTATTTTTTTTTTTCACTTAGCACTTAGTTCTTTTTACCCCTCGAAAAAGTGTATTTTACCCCTCGGGGGGTAAATACCCCCAGGTTGGGAACCAATGGATTAGAGGAATAAGCTTGTATACGTACCTACTTGATAGATAGAGCTTGTATAGGTATGTAGTATGTACAAGTACCTATATTATACATAGATGATAGGTAAGCACAAACTTAATAGAGGTAGGTACACCCGTGCACTTAATATCACGGCCTAATAATAATTCAATTAAACCTT
>NW_007419788.1:0-542 GCF_000475195.1 Diaphorina citri
CGTAGGCACTGAGGTTGGTCCCCTTGGTCAATACTCATAATAGTGACGGGGAAATGAATATTTCGTAATCATGTTTTCTACATTGCGTACTTAAGATAATATTAGGCGTTCATACAAAATCTCGTCTTCCTTTAGGTACTGACGAGATCCTACCAAATGACCTGATAGGTGCCACAGAGCTCACGGAGTAATTTTAGAAAATGTTATTTCTAGCACTTTCAGGAACTAACCAAACTCAGTGGTGTAATGGTTAGCACGGTGGACTCTGGATCTCGAGGATTTAGGTTCGAGTTCAAGTCATGAAATGTAGCGTGGTGTATTTAGCGTGGAACGACATTTTTGTGACAAGAATTACTTATTTACTTTCCGTGTCCTCTTCTTTCTCATCAAATCTTTCTTCTCCAGAAATTTGAAACGTAGATTGCCCTCTCATTTTCCGATTTCAGGAAGTCCTGCGAAAGCCGTGTGCTGTGTTCATGGCCTATGTTCACTCTTCGGTAAACCAAATCTCCGTGTCCTATCTACTGAACGAGCGTCGTTAC
>NW_007419789.1:0-542 GCF_000475195.1 Diaphorina citri
AGATCGATCTTCTTGGAAGTCAGTTAGAATTGAACGAATGCTTCTAATTATACCTCTCCTAAACATTGAATGTACGGAAGGTCTTGGGATTCATGCTGAAGAAATTTAACATGTGTAGGTAGCTTCTTGGCCTGGTTGCTTTAGGTTCCAAGAATTTGGATTTGAATTTTCAGTAAGATAGGATCGAGACTACTTGGAACGTATTTGAAGTAAAACTGTACAAGTAGTAAGGGAAGGGAATTCAACAAAACTTTCCCTAGCATTTACTATCAAAATAAAGTAGAGTCCTATTAAATTTAAAGGCAGAAAAGTCACTTAAAAGTCGGACGTTTGAATCCACTTAAAAAAACTTCAGTGCACCAGAAACGAGTATGAAATATGATTTTGCTGAGTCAAACTTTATCCAAGTTAAATTTCTACGACTAATAAACCTTTCTCAAAGGTTTCAATTTTTATCTTGCCAACCTAGTTAGCTTAGTTGGTAGAGCGTCTGCCTTGTAAGCGCTAGGCCGCGGGTTCGATTCCCGCCCGGGGCAGATTTT
>NW_007419790.1:0-542 GCF_000475195.1 Diaphorina citri
TCTGTGATATCTCCCTATTTCAATCTGGTTTTTCGGAAAACAAGAGTTCCTAGTAGAGTATTTAAGATTACCAAGGTGTCTTTCCTATGCAATTTTTCACGAGGAATCGATTGGTGTACATAATATCAACTCTTGATTAGTGACGTGGGGTCTGTTCTCGGAACGTCTGGATTTTTCCTATCCTGCCCTCCTCTCTTCGATTTCGAGACGATAAGTTCTCCTTTGTTACAGTTCCTTCTACAGCTGTGTCCACACATAGTCGAACGATGGTCGTCCGACGAGGTGAATCTATGTTGTCGAGGGAGAGTACTTTCAGTCGACGTCGATCGACGGGGTCGACAATGTGTGGAAACAGCTTACCAAAACTCTTTTTTTCTTTCCTTATTCTATAGGAAGGAAAGTAATGTAATCGGGTCAAATTTTCGATGGTTTAGTTTTTAGTGCCAAAACACGTTTTGAGTTCCCTATAGCCTGAATCCAAAGTTTCAGCCATTGGTCCATGGTCGATATAGGTAGGTATAAGTATATTTGCATAGAAATCT
>NW_007419791.1:0-542 GCF_000475195.1 Diaphorina citri
ACTGCTAAGGTCTTATGGTCCCGAAATTGAAGAGAGAAGAAAGAAAGGATAGGAGAAAACTAGCCGTTCCGAGAATGAACATTATCCCTTCAGGATAAAATCCACCCCGGGCGGGAATCGAATCCGCGGCCTAGGCAGACGCACTTCTAACTAGGCTAGCTAGTTTTAACCTTGAGGAAGTCAAATTTCTTGTAGATTCCTTCGAATCACACCCATCAATACGAGGGCATTTGAGTTATTGACTCCAGTTGACTTGGATCCTGCAATAGTCCAGCAACACGTTCTTATTGAGTTAGGAAGGGCCCTCCCTTCCACGTTCAGTTACTCAAACTTCTCCAACCTATAAACTTACCTATATTGATACACTTTATTTTAGAGTTAGAGCTTGATGCAGGTAGTGTATGACCATACTGATCGCTGTAAATGTGTAAATCTGGTAAATAGGTTTGAGAAGCGTGAGAAACTGAGAACTGAACTTGTGCAAGTGAATCACATTCTGGTAAATGATATTTAACCATCAAGCTATTCTAAGTAATTTCTGA
>NW_007419792.1:0-542 GCF_000475195.1 Diaphorina citri
CCTTTGTCCGTCATTTGCAGAACGGTTTGGACAGCTCTCTTCGCGTTTGGACCGTTTTTAACCGCAATTTCTCCTTTTGCGGGAATTAGTTCGTCTTGTTTTACAATAGCTTGATAGTCTTGTTTCGCACCAGTTTGACCATCTTTTGCAACATTTTGCCCGTCTTTGGTTGTGTTAGAGACGTGGTTAATTCCTCCAGGACCAATTCTCATGTCCAGTTCACTTTGTGTTTTTTCACCTTGACGTCCGATTACTTGTATACCGCTTGGTTTTGGTGTAACTTGGATTATGCCCGTTTGGTTTTTTTCGTGAGACTGTCAATGAACGAAAATATGGACCCTGTCAAATCCGAGAACGAATCCTGTTCGTTTAGGACAAAGTTCGTCCCGGGCGGGAAAAGAACCCGCGATCTAGTGCTTTCAAGGCAGGCGCGCTCCAAGCTAACGAAAAAAGAACTCAGTAACATGTTACTCGGATACAGACCATCCGGAGATGTTCTACACCTGAGCGCGATCGTCCTGTAGACTCCATTTTATTAATCA
>NW_007419793.1:0-542 GCF_000475195.1 Diaphorina citri
CCCCCCCCCCCCCCTGATTTGTCTCCACGCCCCCCCAGTTTGAGAACCTCTGTCTTGGGGGCTAGAATTAAGGTTGGTGAAATCCACCTTTAAACACTTTGTAAGGCGCCTGCCTTGTAAGCTGTGGCTAGCACTAGGCCATGGGTTCAAACTTTTGCCTTAAAAGGTAAGGTTTGTTCTCAGATCAGGTGGCTTTCTCCATACTCCTCTCTTCTAGTTGATAAGACCTTAGCAGTTACCTTGATCAAACCTCTCTCTCTCAAAAAAAAAAAAAAAAAAAAAAAAAAAAAAAAAAAAAAAAAAAACCTAACTCTCTAAAGAGTTGTCCAATTTTACATCTTGGGGGGAATAGCTTTTAGAGGTCTGGTAAGTAAAGGCCTCTTTCCACAGTTAACCAAACTACTAATTGACGTAGTTATGCTCATTCTATTCTGTGCTTTGTATTCTATTGCCTTATATTCTATTCTCCTGCCTCGGTGGTGTAGTGGTCAAGGCGCTCGCCTGGTAAACAGGAGGGCGTGGGTTCAATCCCAGCCGAGGTA
>NW_007419794.1:0-542 GCF_000475195.1 Diaphorina citri
AGCCAAAAGAGTTAAAAGTAAAGTAGACCAGCCACAAAATTGACCAGACAGCCATTGTGATGAAAAACTTAAAAAACAATGGAGGTTAAAATTAGCCCAGTCATAGAGTCAAAGTGGCCTTCCTCAAACACAAAGCTAATCTAGAGCCACAAGTAGAATAGAATAGAATAGAATATACCCTGCTTATATACTGCCAGAATGAAACTGAAAACTCCCTTTACTCCCGCAGTCTAAACAAGGTCTTATGTAATTGGTACAATAAATTTAAAAATGGAATACAAATTTATAAAAAGGCCCTTGCTTAAATAATAAAAAGAAGAAGAAGAAACAAGTAATGCTCTCACAGTTCTTGGCAGTGCATCACCATCGCAATAAGGAAATAGAAGTGTTGTGTGGAACAAAAACAACCAGTAGATAATGTGTTTTTCTCTCTATAGACCTCTACATAGACTCCAAGCTACACAGATTCAACACAATAGAGAACAAAGGAACACGTTTTCCAAGAACGAAAACACTAGGTACAGGAACACGTTTTTTTTTTT
>NW_007419795.1:0-542 GCF_000475195.1 Diaphorina citri
GTGCTCCAATCTGTCAGGCTGGGCGTCTCCACTGTGCTCCGATCTGGCGGGTTGGGCAGGCTGGGTGTCTCTGCTGTGTTCCGATCTGTCGGCACACTGGGTGTCTTCATCGCTTTGATAATCTTCTTGAGCTTTCGTCTGTACATTCTGAAACTTAAGAAAGTATTGTAAATGAATTATTAGTGAGGCAAAAAATAATATTTTTATAATAATAACACACCGGCCCAGTAGCGTAGTTGTAAGAAGGAGGATTCGGGGCCGGTGGATCGAATCCAACCAACTGCAGAGTTATTAAATTGTATTTGAGCTTTAATGTTCTTCTATTTTGTGAAAACACAATTAAATAACATTATTATTATTACAACACCTATGCAGATCAGCCCTACTAACTTCAAAATTACAAAAAAAGATCATTAAAAAAGGTCCTCATTTCGACATAATTATAAAAAAAAGAATGGAATATGATTTCAAAACCTATTTAAGTTTACACTCTTAATGCAACAATTACCTATTTTGAGTTATTTTTGCTCACTTTGAATTGA
>NW_007419796.1:0-542 GCF_000475195.1 Diaphorina citri
ATATCATGGAAGATACCTGTGTCACTAATATCCCGCGCTATGTCCCCAGTACCACACCATTTAGTTCCTGTAAAATAAAACATGGAACAAACCGTAACGTATTTAGTTGAACAAGTAGTTAGGCGTACTCTTTCCTTCATATAAAGTTTTTCGAAACTTTCTTGTGAAACATTTTCTTGAAACCCGTCACTATTCACATACATAGACATTCTCATACGAGTAGACGACTCATATGTGAAACTCATGCTTTATACAGGATTTGTTGAATATACATACATACCTCCCTAACACACCACTTACCTGGTTTAATGAACTGGATTTGGTCCCTAATTTCATTGATTTTTGGCCCAAACTGGTTGATGATTGGAATCGCATTGGCAATGTTCAGCAAATGTTCCGAGTATGTCGCGTTCTCAGATCTTTCCTTCAGTTTTGTTATCCCCTCTGAGGTGGTATTTTTGATAGTTGACAAAACATCCAGGGGAGCTTTCAGCACGGTTGTCGTGGCTTTCTTAATATCCGATGTGGTTTTTCCTATAGAA
>NW_007419797.1:0-542 GCF_000475195.1 Diaphorina citri
TTCGTCAGCCTCTCAACCAGCCCTAACTAGGGTGATTGCTTTGGGCTGACATTTGGTTTTGGCTACAAATTTTACGAGCGGATGCCCTTCGCACATAACCTTTGCTATATCTTTAGCAAGGGGAATTCAGGCTGGTATACTCCCTGTTTAAACCAGACTTAGCTCTACATTACATTAGGAGGTCTAATAGGTATACCTAAATGGAGGTCTTTCGTGACGAAATCCCCATGTGAGGAGTCCAGTACCCAGTACGTAGGACTATTGCACCCCATTCTTGTTGTTTCCACACTTCTCCTTCAAACATTTTCTCTGTTTCTTTTATGAAGTTCAACAACGTTTTTATTGATTCTGAGTTTTACTAATCTCCTGGCCTGTGTGTCCAAGTATTTGGAGTCTTTTGAGATCTAGTGCAGAGCACTCAATGAAGATGTGTGAGGCAGTTTCTAGTCAAACCACCTACGCCACTCGAAGTCGACATAAAAGTCGAACTTTTATAAATTTTCCGTCGACATTAAAAGTCTTGCTTGCGCTTCAAGAAAATG
>NW_007419798.1:0-542 GCF_000475195.1 Diaphorina citri
AACCCGGCTTTGCGACCCCGTGGTGGGTTTAACAACAGCCTGTTGACACTGCTGGATAATTTCTCCCTCGAAAGTTACAATTTTTCCTCGTTGGCAATGTGAATAATACTCATTCATTTGTATTCGCCTCGATGCCGCCTCTTGAAAAAAAAAGACGGTTTCCCCTGAAAGTCGCCTACCTTAGTGGTGTAGTGGTCAAGATTTTCGCCTGGTAATGAGGAGGGAGCGGGTTCAATCCCAGCCGAGGTATGGAAATTTATCTCTCAATATAATTTGAGAATTTGACCTCAGTAATAGTAGTAACCTACTGTAGGGTTGAAGGGACTCTTTAGTCCTATTCGAGCAGTATAAATAAACACTAATAGTAAAGGGACTTTTCAGTCTCATTCTGGCAGGATAAACAAGGTATATTCTATTCTATTACTACTCTTTTATCTGGCTAGGGTTTACAAAAAGGTATCTTTTCTTTATGCTGCCATCACGATTCGGCGAAAGCTAAAGCCCCTAAAACAACACCAGCTACTCTTTTGTAACACTATGCT
>NW_007419799.1:0-542 GCF_000475195.1 Diaphorina citri
ATTAATACATAGATAAAGTAAAGTATAAATTAATACATAGATAAGTATAAAGTATATCAACGACCTCGAAAAGTTTTCTTTCTCCGCGCCCCTTTTGATCTGCGGGAAATTTTTAATCAGAATATCCTCGATCTTGGGTGTACTTCTTTTTCTTCGCCTTTTCCCGTGTACAGACGGGGTCGGCGTTTTTTGTCAGCCTCTCAATTAGCCCTAACTAGGGTGATGGCTTTGGGCTGACATTTGATTTTGGCTACAAATTATACCTTCGCACTCAACTGCCCTTCGGATGCCCTTCGCACTCAACCCTTGCTATTTCTTTAACAAGGGAAATTCAGGCTGGTGTACTCCCTGTTTAAAGTCCCCCAGCCAGACTATAAGCTGGTCTACTCCCTGTGCGTCTTAGACCCCCTGTATGGGCCAACCCTATCAAACAGTAAACCAATAGGTTTGAGCTCACAGGTATTACACAGATTATTCTCCAGGTAATATTCACCACATACTACCGCATTAGAGTTTTGGCCGAGGACCAACTATTTGATTAG
>NW_007419800.1:0-542 GCF_000475195.1 Diaphorina citri
TCGTGTGTGCAAAATTTCTTTTTACTTGTATACAAATAGGAAAGTTTATTGGTGGAGGTTCCAGTTTTTCCTCAGACTAACTACTTAGGTACCTGATTAATATCTTGGATTTTCTGGTATTAGTGGATGTGTCATTTTTCCAAAATAATAGATACTTCCTTTCTGAAGAAAAAAAAATGTAAATTTGTATATAAAATAATGAATACACTTTTCACTCCTTTACCGGTACACCGCGGGTTAACCCACGGTCAATTACCCCTAGGCCGCCCTAAGCCTGTAATGAGCTAGGTCTAATAACAGTGTGGTCATAACGCCCCATTATATTGGGTGTAAGAAGAAAGTGCTCGAGGTTTTCTTTCTAATGAGGATTCGACAGTGATGGATGGAGATTTTATGATGCAACGCGTACATAGATGCTGCCCATCACTTTGAATACCTGGGACTTAATGGTGCATACTCTTCACGGCTGCTTACGAGTTGCGTCCTGGACAATTTTCTTACCTGGTATTCTCCCATCTACATGGATTTTCAGAGGTTATTTT
>NW_007419801.1:0-542 GCF_000475195.1 Diaphorina citri
AAGTGGAAAATGTTGAATCTTGCAATTATTTATAATATTTGTACTAGAAATACCTATCTCGTTTTACATTACATTCTAAAGGGGGACTTTTCTAACAAAATTCCTGATGTACGGAGTCCAGTATGTAGACTGAAGAACTATTACAGCCCATCTTCTTTTCATTTTGAGTAATTCCTCATATTCAAAAATCCTATCTCTTTTCGCGACAGTACCCCAAGTCTGAATCATTGTACAATGGTGCTTTGGGTTCCACCCTGTGAATTCTCCTTTTGAAATTCAAGCAGGACCTATCAACGATATCATAACTGATATTTTGGTCCAAACTACAAACAATACGAGACAATTTGTCAAGTCCATACTGTTCAAAGCTCCATACTGTTCAAAGCCACAGGGGATGGAGGTAATCAGGCCAAACAAGAAAAAAAGGCACTATCGTAGAAGCACTATATTGGTGGTGCAATTTTCCACGTACCTAAATGCATGTCATGTGGTGATGTGGGTACACTATTTTTTTCCGAATCGCTATGATACTACCCCAGTAT
>NW_007419802.1:0-542 GCF_000475195.1 Diaphorina citri
TACCTATATCACTTCACGCTATGGGATCCTAGCGTATCACAAATACCTGTCTAGTGTGTCTAGGACCTAGGTTGTATGCAAATAAAAAAGGAAGGGGTTTGGAAAATCTTTGTTGGTTTCCAAAACTTTTAGCTGAAAAATGTATAAAGGAAGCATTATTTATCTATAATTAGTATGTGTACGAGTGATAGGGATGTGTCATGTTGCACTTTTTTTACTTTCCTTATCCTTTAATAACTCAAGTTGAAGAACTATAAACTATCTATGTTGCATTAACATTATTTAATTAACAGAACCATATAGGTACCGAGCTACAAATCCTACAGCACGTACTAATCTTTTCCTAAAATATAGCTTTAAGATTTCGAGACTCTTTGGTTATAATTTTCTCTATTAGAATACACCCTCGATTCTATTCATAGACTGGTATACAATACACCGCCACTGGCCCAACATTTTGTACTGAAAACTGTAGGAACGAAGTTTTCAGCTGTCGTTGAAACGAGACTTCCGTTCTCCGTTGTAACGTCAGGTGAGATTTA
>NW_007419803.1:0-542 GCF_000475195.1 Diaphorina citri
GTGACTTGTTATGATGGGGCAGCCTCTCCGTGACGTCATCATCAGTCAGAATGCTTGAGACACTCTTGTTCAGACCAGGCTCGGAATGTGCACTCAGATCATCTGGACTCGCTGAAACAACATAAATCGAGACCGAAAAGTTAGTCAAAAGGGTCGTATTAGGATAAGGTAAGTATATAAATATTACCTATTTCATGGCCTAATACTGTAATTTTTTTCTTTTATTGTCCAAATCTAATAGGTACTGTATGTATGATCTTTATTTTCTTACCTCTTTTCCTCTCTCTCTTTTTTGCACCTTTTGTTCGATGTTTTGTTTAATTGTGTTTAATGTAATAAAATGGATATTTTATCCGTGAATTTGATTTAAAAAAAATATTTGGAGATTTGGACCTGTCTCTTTTTTAACACTTTGAAGAAGAAAAGAAGAAGAAAAGAAGAACATCAGTAACTTATACTCTTCACAGTTGGGGGGAGGGGGTTTTATTGTTTGTTCAGACAGCCAGACATGTTTCGCCATTGTTGGCATTATCCGTGTAAAA
>NW_007419804.1:0-542 GCF_000475195.1 Diaphorina citri
TGTGTCTGTCTGTAAACAAAATATCTCGAGAACGGTAAGAGCTAGAGACTTGAAATTTGGTATGTAGCTGTCAAATGGATGTGACACGAAACTTTTGGTTAAGACCGGTCTCTCCGAATCTGATCAGAGTTCTGTCCGAAAGCGGTCAAAAAGTGCCAAAGTTCAGTCAAAATTAATACAGCTAACCTTTTTTTTTTAGGAGGTTTGATACAGGGAGCTGTAACTGCTAAGGTCTTATCGTCCCGAGATCAAAGAGAGAAGAAAGACAGGATAGAAGAAAGCCAGCCGTTCCGAGAACGAATCTTATCTGTTTAGGACCAAATCCACACCTCGGGCGGAAATCGAACCCAAGCGAACTAGGCTGGCGCGGTACATTGTAAATTGTGTCCACTTTAAAAGTTATCAATTGGCGCGAACGACCTACTACTCCCCGTAGCTAGTGTTAAAGCGCCTTACCGGGAAAAAAAAGTTATCAATTTGGCAAATTTCAAAATTTATGAAAATTTTGCATCTAAAATTAGGGACTAATTAGCTTTGACATA
>NW_007419805.1:0-542 GCF_000475195.1 Diaphorina citri
GTAGTAGTAAAGTGAACTCTAGAACTCACTAGGTGACAGAACCCTCAGGCCAGTCACCCACTATCAGGCGCAGACCTTTTCAGCCGTACCTGTCAGGTCTACCTAATAGTGAGTGGCTGACCTTACCTACGCTACGTGTTCACTGATGTGATGCGGGGAAAATCCAAATCGGATAGGCGTGACTATCTTGAGTTATGGCAAAATACTAAAAGTTTCTTGAAAAGAGACCCTACGATAATACGATGACTGAAAACCCAAATAGCAGAACTAGTATTGAAATCAGGATTTTGAATTGAAGTGTCAACGCAGGTGATGTTATCCTGAGGTTCGTCTGCACAAGTTACGGTACCCAGAGAGATCTGAACAGAACAGGCCTGACCTGACCTCTCTAACAACCGAACCAAGTGTGGCAGGTAAGTAGGTAGGTATACTAACGAACTTGTAAGAAAGGCATTCTTTTCTCTCTTATAGTGGGTGGCCTAACGTCACAATTTTGGCCAAAAGCTGCATTTATTCAGGAAAGCACCAAATTTGGTATGGAC
>NW_007419806.1:0-542 GCF_000475195.1 Diaphorina citri
AAGTGGGAAACTTTTTAACTGGGAAACCTGGATAAGTGGGAAAAAATTGTCAGTCCCTTGGATTCCCACTTAGACAGGGTCGACTGTAATAAGTTTTTAAAGTTGTGTCCACACATAGTCGACCGGTCGTCGATCGATGTCGAATGAACCGTTCACACTGCCTCGATAACATAGATTCACTTCACTTCGTCCATACAGACGAGATGAATCTATGTTGTCGCTATGTGTGGACGGTCGACTATATGTGGACACACCTTAACAGTTGTATTATTTATTTGACATCGGATGAGAGACTCACTAGAAATTATAGAAAAATACTTCCTTGAGTATATTTACGTCCATTTGTCATGTATTTCAAATAGGTGAACTAGGTAATCTTTCTATTGTTTTTGCGAATTTCACACCGTCTCGTCTCTAAGGTAAATTACTCAGGTTCTCAGAAAAATAAAAGTACCCATAGTAAAAGAATCACACCGTCTCTTAGTAGGTACCTACCTACCTCGGATTCTCGGTAAAATAAAAAAGTACCTACAGTAAAGTAT
>NW_007419807.1:0-542 GCF_000475195.1 Diaphorina citri
TGAAAATAGTTCAGGTTACTGAGTAGGGGAGACGGTCCGAATGTGGGTCGACTGATTGAAAATTGGATCCGATGGAAAGGATCCAAGGTGTGCCGTAGTTTTCCAGCTAGATCAATTTTCTCTTCCTCCTTCTCTCATACCCAAGCCAGGATTGAATGTTGTTATCACCATGGGAAAACCAACCCTTTCAAGCCACAAACAATAACTGTGGCTCTTTTGAGGGTACATGAATGGGACTACGGTCAAGTCCGTATCAGGAATAGAGTACAACGACATAATATTATGTACCTACCTATCCGACCCCTGAGCGAACTCTCTGGCCTAGATGGCACCTCTTGGTATCCTCTTAATGGGATAACAGCTCTCTTAAGCCAATACAAATCAAATGGAACTTAACAGACTGTTAGCTTAACAGGCCTTCTAGAGGCTGAAATAATATTGACGAAACCGACCATTAGTAGGTAAGAGCAGTGGCGTAGCGTGTATGTATGGCGTGTATGGCGGCCATACAACTCAAAAGTTCACTCTAATGCCCATAAATA
>NW_007419808.1:0-542 GCF_000475195.1 Diaphorina citri
TTTGACAGAGGGAACTGTAACTGCTATGGTCTTATCGTCCCGAAATTGAAGAGAGAAGGAGGACAGGATAGGAGAAAGGAAGACAGGATAGGTCCCTAGAGCCTAAATCCAAAGTTTCAGCCATTGGTCCGTGTGTGTCTGTCTGTCTGTAAACAAAATATCTCGAGAACGGTAAGAGCTAGAGACTTGAAATTAGGTATGTAGCTGTCAAATGAGTATTTTTACCCCTTTTTGGCGGTTTTTGACCGTTTTTTGGCGGTTTTCAGCTATACCAACTAAACGGTTAGAGATATTGTAAAAGTTTGGCTATAAGAACAAGAACACCCAAAATAAGCATCATTCAATAGGATGAGGGAAGTCGTGTGATGTTCACACCAGATTTTATCCCATTGTAGATTGTAGATCATATTACAGTATTTGTATGTAGTATGTGTCCCATTTTACATCCCATTACAGTATTTCACAGTAAGTAGATATGATTTTTCCTTGCCAAGGTGTTTCCTTATAACATCAAATGGGTCTGAAAATCTCATTTCATATCC
>NW_007419809.1:0-542 GCF_000475195.1 Diaphorina citri
ACCGTCGTTGATGGGCAAGCAGGCTTGTGTCCGGGAGTTTCCATCAAGTTTCAAGTTTAAGATTTTTTCCAAAGTTGATATCATGCGGTCGTCGATGTTGGAAACAATTTGAGGGAAATTCCAGAAAGGGCTTGTACGCAGAAGAAAACTAAATTTTGGCACATAGAAGCAGTGTTTGATAAGGGTGTAGGCCACATGCGAGTTAAGAATTGAAGCTCTATCAAACAAGTTTTGGACGGCAGCAACCTTTTGGGCGACATGAGGTTCGAAAGAATCGAGAAGAATAGGGGCGCCTAGTAGGGATAGATCGCGGTCTGACAGGAGTGTAATGTCTGGAGCTACAGAGCGGAAATCATTGAGTGTGGAGATGTCCAATGGATCAAAAATTGATCATACCTATCTCAGGATCGGTTTAGATTTTCGCAAAATTCTTTCTTATTGCACACCTAGACCACAAAAGGAACATTCCTACCAAATTTCAGCTTTCTAGGTGTTGTGGTTCAGGAGATAGAGCGATCAGTGTGTGAAATATGAATGGATCT
>NW_007419810.1:0-542 GCF_000475195.1 Diaphorina citri
ATCTTATCTTGTTTTTGACATGAATAAAAAATGCACGTACCTATACGTTGTAAACATTGCAAATACCAACATTTTACAACAGAGTTCAGTCAACTTGAAAATGAAATTTAAATAAATTAGTCGCAAAAAAGAAGAAGAAAAAATTGCAAAAAAAAGAAAACGTTTGAAATTAATTTGTTGGAATTTCAACTTCAAAATTAATGCCAATAAATCACGTGTTCTATTAGCAAAGGGTAAAATGGCAACGATGTACACTTACCTATCTTTAAACAAAAATTAAATTGGTCAATGTGTTGATTAATTTATGTTAAAAACTTCTTTTTTTTATTTCAACTTGTGAACATAATTATTGCATGTTTTCAACATGACGTTGAATAATCTTTTGCAATAATATCACTCTGAGTACCTTTGGGATGGTTGACTTTTGGTTGCAATTCTTTTTGGTGCCAAATAAGCTGGGTCCATCCCTCCGGGAATTTTTTAGCCCGTAGTTTATTCGATCGTGATTAAAGAAAATCAGTACCTATGTACCTACCTAATTT
>NW_007419811.1:0-542 GCF_000475195.1 Diaphorina citri
GAGCGGTTCATACTTAACCACAATGACTTGAACCTCCTTAACACTGGTGAAGCCACTCACTTCAATCTTTCGTTCTGCTCGGAGTCCGCCATTGACCTCACGTTCTGCTCATCCTCAATCTATCCTGATCTGAAATGGACGGTAACGGACGATTTGTGTTTCTCAGACCACTTCCCGATTCTCTTGTCACAAGATGCCCCAGTACCTAGTGGTCCTAACCTATCCCAAGTCCCAGTCATATGGAACTACGAGAGAGCCGATTGGGATCGATTTAGATCTAAAATCGACTTGGATTTTATCAATCTGAGCACTGATACAACGACTGCCCCTGATATTGATCAAATGTTATCTGAAATCAACTCTAACATACTGGATGCCGCTAAGGAATCTATTCCTGTAAAACAGATCCCCTCCAACAAATTGCCGGTTCCATGGTGGGATGACGACGTAAAGCAGGCTATTAAAACAAGAAGAAAATGGCTTCGCAAAGCTAGACGAGATCCTTCAATTGCTAACAAAATTGAATTCAAAAAGGCCAGAGC
>NW_007419812.1:0-542 GCF_000475195.1 Diaphorina citri
TTTTTTTCCAAAGAGAAGCGCTTTTTTGTCCTGCTTGCATGATTGCTGAACGGTATTGGGTATTGGTGGTATTCTGTAGTAATGTTGGTATACCATTAACGAGGTCAAATAGCTATCCTGGATAACTGAACAGATAAGGGGCTAATAATGAAGTTATTCGACGGTTTAGCAAAATTCTTTACATTCTGTCGAGCGATTTTTATACAATAGCTACATAGGTACAATGACGTGTTGCTGACAGTTTTTAAGACGAAATTTGCTGAAAGATCTTTTTACTTTAATGGAATTATCGTTGATGTCGTTCAAAATTTTCTCCTTCTAAATTCAAACCCTCATCAATTCCACAATACAGATTGCACCACTGACGGGCAAATGATTACATCCTTCTAACTGGACTGTAATAAATTAGCCTGTCTGGAAAATACATTTTAGTTCTTTTTCAAACGTTTTGTCTACAATCCTTCAGTAAATCGCATATACCAACTGTGGCTACAACTGAAATCGGTTGAGGTGATTCTACGCTTCCTTTGGTGTCCATCGCA
>NW_007419813.1:0-542 GCF_000475195.1 Diaphorina citri
AGATGTGCCAGAAGACATCCAGGAGGAGCTGGTTGAGCTTCAAAATGATACAAATTTAAAAGAATCTTACAGAGATACCTTTAAAACCTTAAATCTTAAGGTGTGTCTAAACATTGTCGATCGGTGAATCTATGTTGTCGAGGCAGTGTGGACGGTTCCTGTCGACATCGATCGAAGGCCGTTCGACTATGTGTGGACAGGTAAACTCTGGTAGACGCACCACCTTTATTGGTTGGTTCAAAAATTCTACTTTGACCGTTTCTATCCTTACAGATTTGGCTGCCCCTGAATCGGCTAACGAGCCAGATTGCTCCAAATGCCCCACAACTTGTCCTAAGTAACATAGCACGGGACGGATTTTATCCTAAATCAGATAAGGTTCGTTCTCGGAACGGCAGGCTTTCTCCTATTCTGTCATCCTTCTCTCTTCGCTTTTGGGACGAAAAGCCTTAGCAATTACAGTTCCCTCTATCAAACCTCTTAAAAAAAACCCCTTCTGTTGGCACACTCTAATAAATATAAATAAAAACCCCTTCTGCATG
>NW_007419814.1:0-542 GCF_000475195.1 Diaphorina citri
AGGTCTCATCATCATTTTATTACAAGTACCTACCTATTTTACAAAAATGTTGTAAGACCGAAATTCACTAAAATGGCATCTTTTTACTCCGAGAATGATTACGGTTGTGCAAAGTTTTTATCTCAAAATAAAGATACATATTTATTGATATTTCTTATTGTTGTTTCAATTCCCTCCTTTTTTACCTACTTTGGAAACAAATGTACATACCTGCCTTCCTTGGGATACCATTCAAGTCACGCACTCTGGTGGTAAGGAGGAAAACTTGTTGGGACATACTTCCCATTCAAAGTACTGATGACTTTAGGAAGGCCGGAGAAGTTGGGGGTGAAATTTTTCGAGTTTAAAAGCCTTTCGATAAATAAGTAATAGTAGTGCCTTTTTTTGCTCAAATAAAACTAAAAATTGCCAGCCTAGTTAGCTTAGTTGGTAGTGCGTCTGCCTTGTAAGCGCTAGGCCGCGGGTTCCGCCCGGGGCGGATTTTATCCTGATGGGATAATGTTCGTTCTCGGAACGGCTGGCTTTCTCCTATCCTGTCTTCC
>NW_007419815.1:0-542 GCF_000475195.1 Diaphorina citri
TGCCACTCAACTCAAGACTCATGCAATAGTCCTACACACTGGACTCAGCACACAGGAATTTCGTTAGAAAAGTCCCCCCATTTCAATTTAATGTAACCTTTCTACCGCCCTTAGGTGGTAGAAGTTTCATACAGATGTTGTAAGTCAATAGGTATGAAGACTCTCAATCCATTGTTTGAAGAAATCCGTTTTCATTAGCTTCAAAACATTGTCAAGGTTACACAAAAAAACGCAATACACTAATCATTAATAACAAGTAGGTTACAACGTGAAATATCACACTGATCACACATATAAAACCGAATCAATAGAAGACCAACAAGAACACCCAGGTGTTAAGAACAATAGAATCACTACGTCAATATAGGAAGATTTGAATACAGAAAAAAAATCACTACGTCAAAAAAGGAAGATTTGAATACAGAAAAAAAATCACTCCGTCAATAAAGGAAGATTTGAATAGGTACACTATTAAAGCTAGTCGACAGAATATCACAACTGTGCTTAAAGATGAAATCAATACAAAAACAACATTAGCTACT
>NW_007419816.1:0-542 GCF_000475195.1 Diaphorina citri
AACATCTTTCATTTGAACTTTAAAGCGACATAAACTTTCTCGTGAGATACGTCGTACTTATCATACGGAAATGAATGGGGATGTTTGTATTTAATAGGTAATAACGTAGTATTATAGACTGTAACTACGCATACCATATTTATGATGTATCGTCTCGGTAAAACTGTAGTAACTTGACAATTACATATTATGTTTTTCTTGTAAATAATGATCTTTGTAGCGAAGAGATCTGCTTGAGTCTTTTGTTTGTCTATTGAATTGTTCTCTAGAGAGCTAGAGAATAGCTAGAGGTATAATTAGGTACTTCTGCAGATTTTATAATGGTATCTTTACGTCTAACCTACAAAACGAATGGATAAGGCTAACTTCCTTGAGTGAGACTTTCGCATATTCCCCATATAGTACTTATGTACATTGGTAAATTTTCTTTGTGAAATTTTATTCGTATTTATCTTTAGAATCTGTATGTAACTAGCTGAATTCCGTCGCTTCGCTCCGGAATCCCGCTAGTTCATCCCGAGGCATGGCCAAACTTGTGGAAA
>NW_007419817.1:0-542 GCF_000475195.1 Diaphorina citri
TAAAACTACTCCATCAAGGCAACACTTCAGCGATTCTTGTAGACGGAGAAACCTCAGAATACTTTGACATCAGAACAGGCGTAAAACAAGGTTGTGTGCTAGCTCCTGCTCTCTTCCTCTTGTATATCCAAGCCATAGTGAACAAGGCAAAATCAGAAAACGAATGTGGAATCGACCTTGTCTTCCGGAGCGACACAAATCTGTTTAACAAGAGAGGATTCAGCTCTACCTCCAAAGTAAAACCTATCAAATTGAGTGAACTGATGTTTGCAGATGACGCCGCACTTGTTGCCAAAACACCTGATGACCTTCAAGCACTAGTTAATGCCTTCAATCAAGCAGCTAAAGCTTTTGGACTCAATGTCAATGTTCAAAAAACAGAGGTCATGTTTGTTAACTGTCAATCCCAACCCATCAAGATAAACGACATCACCTTAAAAGAGGTTGACACTTTCAAATACCTAGGGAGCATACTATCAAATAATGGCGACATCTCCCGTGAAATAAAGAACCGAATCAACGCAGCAAATCAAGCGTTCGCC
>NW_007419818.1:0-542 GCF_000475195.1 Diaphorina citri
ATCTAGATATATACGTATGTAAAGTACCTATATTTACCTCTCTATTTATATTTTATAGTTACCCATTCCAAGTTTATAGGTATAGGTACACATCATCATGAGTATTTCCTATTTCTAATTTTCTACCTATGTAACTTCTGTATATTTTTGTCTGTGTCTATCCAAAATAACGTGAGGTAGATACCTACTATATGTTTGAGTTTTCATTATTTTGTTCAAATAGAGTTAATATCAGAGAGAGGGAATTGCTTTCTCGTACATCCTGCTTTGTTATAACGTAGATAGGTGTAGCGTCCGAATGTTCAATGATATCAAGGCCGATGGTATACCTAAACTCACATTGGTATAAACTTAAACATGGGTGCCTATATCACATTGGTATAAACTTAAACATGGGTACATCACATTGGTATAAACTTCTTAAACATGGGTATATCACATTGGTATAAACTTAAAATGGGTATATCAAATATTTTTGTTTCACGATTGAATTCAGAATCACTGGGGCCTGTTTCACGAACGACTCTCCACGTGCAGAAAAA
>NW_007419819.1:0-542 GCF_000475195.1 Diaphorina citri
AAACTCCATTTTCAATTACCTACCTAAGTAAGCATTATGGTAGAAAATGGAGAGTTTTGCACTTAGCACTAAAGTTCCCTACATATATTATGTACAAGTTATTTTAGGTTCTAGAATATTCAATTTTATTAGTAGGTACCTTTCTTTGTTAGCACGTGTACCTGTGATTTATTTTAATGCATCTTGTTCTGTGGTTTTCAGATGATCTATTCTCAATTGATGAAGTGACAACCTATGAAGGAGAATGGAAGGACAACCACTATGCTGTCAGTGGAGAGGTTCTGGATGGGGTAAGTCGGTTTTTTAGCCAAGTTCTAGGGTTGGGACATCGAGACGAAAACATCGATGTTCGATACATCAATGTTTTTAAACTTTGATATATCGAGTATCCGATGTATCGTAATCAAAAACAACGATGTTCGATATTATCGGGATTTCAATGTTTTTCGGATTTTCAGTATTATATGGTCCTTTCCACGTAAATTCCGTATGGGAAATTTTAAGTTCGAGGGAATTTTTTTGGAAACAAAAAAAAATCCCAC
>NW_007419820.1:0-542 GCF_000475195.1 Diaphorina citri
GTGATTCCCACCCAGGGCGGATTTTATTCTAAACGGATAAGGCTGTCTTTTTAGCCCGTCCTTCCTTTATTATTAAAAATAGCTGAATTCCGTCGCTTCGCTCCGGAATCCCGCTAGTTCATCCCGAGGCATGGCCAAACTTGTGGAAAAGGCATGGCCGAACTTGTAGTTATCAAACTAAAAACATAAACGAAACTCAAATATTAGGCGAGCGAGGAAAAGTTTTCTCTCCCGCAGTCTCTGCACTCTGTGTATTTCTTATGGTGATTTTAGCGATCAAAAATTGATCATATTTCAGGATCGGTTAAGATTTTCGCAAAATGCTTTCTTATTGCACACCTAGACCATAAAAGGAATATTCCTACCAAATTTCAGCTTTCTAGGTGTAGTGGTTCTCGAGATAGAGCGATCAGTGTGTGAACTATGAATGAGTGAATGGATCTTGTTCTTATAATATAAGGTAAGATAGTAATAAAAAAAGGTATAGTGGACGGGCTATTAAAATCCTTAATAATATTATTTGAGCCTTCCACTAAGAGTGC
>NW_007419821.1:0-542 GCF_000475195.1 Diaphorina citri
GCCTTTTCCACAAGTTTGGCCATGCCTCGGGATGAACTAGCGGGATTCCGGAGCGAAGCGACGGAATTCAGCTAGTGGATCTCGTTCTTATAATATAAGATTTACAATTTATGTATATAATTTATCATATGTTTTATTTATTTATGTATGTTTATGTATATTTTGTGTTAGATTTGTTTATATGCTGATGATTTGGGTGTGGGTCATAATATTGTATTTCAGTTAAGACCTATCTGATCTGAGTTTAGTTTGTGTTTAACGCTTGCTGTGCATACGTGATTTTCGTTACGAACGAGCAACAGTTTTGGAAATACAAATTTATTTTTATTTAATCATTTATTTATATTTTATTTCCCCTAGTTTTTGTAACAGTAAACTAGTGTAAATTAGAGATATGTGTAAATTAGAGATAGGTACCTAAATAATTTACGAGTTGCTTCCTAAAATAGGTATCCAAATTTGAATGTTTCTGAGTTACATTTATCTTGTTTCTGTGATAGTGTGAGGTCGGAAAAAGTGTGTGTAAAGTTGTAAACTGATTT
>NW_007419822.1:0-542 GCF_000475195.1 Diaphorina citri
TAGCAACTCTCGGATAATGCTATCAGCTATCAGGTAAACTTCAACCAATATAGTAAACAAAGCGGTGAAAGATATATCACCTTGGAATCCTCGGCAGAGATAGTGTGTACAAATTGGTGACAACATCATTAAGTCACTGACTCACTGTGTCAAGCACCTGAACATCTAGAAGACAAAGGATACTGATGTTACTGAGACAGTAGGACGTAGGCCTGTAGCACATTGTAGCACGTAGGCCTGTAGCGTAGTAAAAGTCGCTTAGTCGTGAGCAGTGGCGTAGCGTGGTCTAACTCCAAGTGTAGGGCGGACACTAATTTCTATCACAATATCTATCTAATAAGAATACAATAATAATTCAAAGTCAATATTTAAGGGTATTTGAATGGAATTTTTGAGTGTATGGCCGCCATACACACCCTACATGGACGCTACGCCACTGGTCGTGAGATTCCTCCTGAAAATCCAAACCTATTGAAATGATAAGGACCTTTTACACTACAGTATCCTAGAGTGTGAGAAGTCTGTATCATTTTCATAGGTTT
>NW_007419823.1:0-542 GCF_000475195.1 Diaphorina citri
ACTTGATCTCACGGCTCAGATCTTCCACACTCTTCTGCAGCTGGGCGTTCTTCTCCAACAGCTCTTTCTCCTCTCCCAGAACCTAAACAAACATCAGACAACATTAGACACGTTAACTTCAACATTCCAATGATTGAAAACAACTCTAGCAAAACAACGTCTTGTCTGGCTGGTGGACGTTAAACAGGGAGTAGACCAGCTTAGTCTGGCTAGGGGACGTTAAAGAGGGAGTAGACCAGCTTAGTCTGGCTGGGGAACTTAAAACAGGGAGTTTACCAGCCTGGATTTCCCTTGTTCAATGGTAGCCAAAACCAAATGTCAGTCTAAAGCAATCACCCTGATTGAGAGGCTGACGAAAACCGCTGACCCCGTCTATACATGGAAAAAGGCAAAGGAAAAGAAGAAGATTATTGTATTGAAGCAAAAAATGGACGTTCAATATTACAGTAGAACCTCGATTATTTAAGTGCTTATTTATACTGCTCGCATAGGACTGAAAAGTCCCTTTACTCCAGCAGTAGGCTACTACTATTATTGTGGTC
>NW_007419825.1:0-542 GCF_000475195.1 Diaphorina citri
TCTACTCGGGTTAGTTATCGTTTGCATCACCTGAAATCAACCAAAAACGAAATATTAATACTTGAAATCAATGAAAAAAAGAAACATTAACACTTGAAATTAACCAAAACAAAATATTAACAGCTGAAGTCAATGAAAAACTAACCATTAACATCTGAAATTAATAAAAAACTAACCATTAACATCTAAAATTGATGAAAAAACACCAGAAACCAATGAAAAACAAGGCGTTAAAATGTCTTTTCATTATCATTGTAACTAGTCAAACATTCGGTGTATGTTAGGTGGGTCGGTCTGGGAGTGTGTCCCGACCTTAAATGGATATATTTTCTGTGGTTTCTAATCTAAGACCCTTTTATAAGTTTCTTTTCTTTCAAGTGTCTCTCCCGGTTAGCATGTTGACTATCATATTGGTTACTATAACTTTGCTGACTGCATAAGCCGTTCAGGTTAAGAGGAGATGTTATATTACCTCGTATGTGATGAAGTGTATAGACTGAAACGGTACATTCATAGCTAGTTGTGTGGTGTAAGATCTGTAG
>NW_007419826.1:0-542 GCF_000475195.1 Diaphorina citri
TAATACACCTCGATATATTTTATGACTTAGACCCGAACTACTAACTGACGACCTCCGAATCCAAAGTCCACCGTACAAACCACCACACCACTGAGAGGTTGGTTAGAGAAGAAACTTTATTAAGAGAATCATCTAGGTATATGACGAGCAAACTAGATGTTGTATTTTATTTTGTAAATAAACGGGGTTGCCCCCAATTGTATGCACTCTGGAAAGCTGAAGGTACCTAGAAAGCTCTATAGACACTTGTTTACGGTTGCGTTACCTGGACTTGTAATGCAGAGGTAGCGAGTTCTCCTTACTCCAAGACATAGTCATAGGACTGTCACCACGACATTTGCAAGTTAAAGTTTGAACTGCACCTCGCTTGCCACTGAGTTGACTTGATTTAATGTCGAATTCCGGAGGATCTGGAAAAAATATAGTAGATTTCTCCATTTCTTTTCTTTACTAATGTCATAATAGATGTCAGCTCCCATGGCGTAGTGGTCACTGCGCTCGCCTTGCACGCGGGAGACCCGGGTTCGATTCCCGGCGGGGTC
>NW_007419827.1:0-542 GCF_000475195.1 Diaphorina citri
CAGCTTTCACAGACCGCAAGGGTCCTTTACTTCATCAACCAGTCTGTTCTCGGTTCTATCCAGTGCGATGTTCGGTCATTCATTTCTGTATCTGTCTATGTCCGGCCGGATAAAACACTCCACCATTCCCTTCAGAAATTTGTCTTTGGTGATAGGGACATTAGAGCTCCCAATCCATACGCCACTGACTATTACCAAGTGCCAAGATTACACCTAGACAGGACAGGTAGTATAATCGATAAGACAGGGAACTGGAAGTAACTTGGGTCCTCTCGCTATTATTTTCCTTCTTACCAGTGGGGTTATTTCTAAATTCAAACTATGGTATATGCAAAAGACATAAAGCACTGTTAGGAGAAGGCTGTTACGAGTACTGTTTTCTTTTAGTCACCATTAAATACCATTTTCTTTTAGACACCATTACTGTTTGTTACATTTACCACCTTCTTGTAATCATCACATTTCTGTCGGTCGTATAGTTCTTCTAACACTTTTTTTCATCTTTTCAAATGGAGTATAGGTAGGTAGTAAAAATTAGAATT
>NW_007419828.1:0-542 GCF_000475195.1 Diaphorina citri
AGTAGTGAAGACGCTCGACGCTCGCCTGGTAGCCTATTCCACGAAAGATTGGTATTGAACTCTCATTGAAAAAAAAAAACTGGTGTGAACATCACACGACTTTCCTTATCCTATTGAATGGTGCTTATTTGGGTGTTCTGTTGTAACATTTACAATATTTCTAACCGTTTAGTCGATATAGCTAAAAACCACCAAAAAGCGGTCGAAACCCGCCAAAAAGCGGTCAAAATACCGCTGTTGGAAATAGTACCCCTTAAAATTCTATCTATGCAATACGCAATGCACGCTGCAAAAAGCGCCGTGGTTTAGTATAGAAAATACCATTTGTGCAACACAATCAAAATGGCCTCTCTTTGCTTTTTTTTGTGATCTTGCCCACTTCTTATCGGTCATTCCGAATTTCCGCCTCGCCGGTTTAACAAGTTTGATCCGTCAACAAAATTGTTAAGAAATTGTTTTTTTTTTTGTAACTTGCTGAAGCTGAATTTGATCTTCTCGCATTAAGTCGCACTTCTCATGGAACCCTAGCCCTTTGCCTCGTT
>NW_007419829.1:0-542 GCF_000475195.1 Diaphorina citri
AGGTCGTTATCACCATAATATTTTCTTTATGCTATCACAGGTAGGTACTATTTCTAGTTTTATACATAGGTACTTACAATAGCCAGGTAGGTACTCTGAAAGAACAAAGCCTTTTAAAAGAAACCGTCTAATTAGTCTTCGTATTTATAATTCTTGTAAAATTTCCCGCCCACCCCCTCCGAAAGTTTCCCTCTCCTCTCCAAAAGTTGCAACTTCAGATTTGACTTATATCCTACCTCTCTATACTTACCTTACAAGTAATTAACTTCTGCCCCTTTAGCACGGGGGCTTTTTTATTTAGAATTCATTAGGCTTAATTTACAACTTTTTTCCCTCCCTCGGTTCCTCCCCATTCCCCCCTTAATACTGTTGTGTAGGCTCAAGTTACTGCCTAAAATACCTCGTAAAAAATGAGCGGATTTTTCCCTTCCCCTCACCGCGTCATTGGATGTAAGAAGTGACCTGTTAATGATGTGAGATTGGAGAATTTTCTTCCAGCGTGGTTCTATTATAGGAGGACAGTCCAGTTACTGAGCTCGTGT
>NW_007419830.1:0-541 GCF_000475195.1 Diaphorina citri
TTTTTTTTTTTTTTTTTTTTTTTTTTTAATTATTACCTATGATTAGGGGCTCAATAATCCTACATACTGGACTCCGCACACAGGGATTTCGCCACAAAAGATCCCCATTTCAATGTAATGTAACCTATGTTTGATTCGCATCTGGCTGTGAATTATTTTGTAGCCCCTTCAGGCTGAAGTCTGAACAGAGTCTGCAAACAGTGGTCTGGTGAGGGTGAGGAGACTTTTTTTAAGCTAAATACCTTTTTTTTTTTCAAGTGTATCACCACCGTTATTATTTCGTACCACTGCAACAACTGCTCCTTTAGAGTCGTGTGGTCTGTGTTGTAGTATGTCCTTCAGTGAGCGTCCACAAATTCGGCACTAGACCATTTACAATTGACCAACCCAGAGACTGTCGACTATCGTACCAGGGTGTCCTCATTGGAGCTTGGAAACTCCTGCTTATTCAGATACCTCTTTCTCCCCTTTTTACTATCCTATCTTTGGTTGGGTGGAAGAGCTCACTGTGTGAGAATCCTGCCATAAAGCCTTAAAAAAA
>NW_007419831.1:0-541 GCF_000475195.1 Diaphorina citri
ACTCTGGTAATAGTTTTATTGTAAGAGGCAACCTCCTGATCTCCGTAGCCGAGAGGGTATCACAAATTACATTAGCCTCGCACTCAGGATGTCCCGGATCCAATTCCACGCTGGGTCGAAGTTTTGTCGGCTTTGTGCCTGCATTTCGGGTTCACTCAGCGCAGCGTTATGAGGACAATTTAGTGACTGTTATAAAAGTATCAATGGTGTACTTAGTAGTCAGCGCGATGAACCTCAGACCCTCAGATCCCGCGATGAACCAGGGTTTGCTGGTTAAGGAGTCTAAGGACTAAGGAACAAGTGTCCTTTTAGCATCAATTTCTTGTCCCGTATCAGTCAGCGAGCTCCACAGATCGACTTCAGTTTGTAAAACATCATGTTACAGATTTCTTTCTCTACCTAGGGAAACTATCATTTATTTCATTTTACATAAGTAATATTATGCAACGTCAAGCAAAGTCATCTTCTCTCCCTAGTATTCTATGATTAATGACATCAAGGGTGGCCGCACACGGGTCTTAATCTCCTAATAGTTTCGAAA
>NW_007419832.1:0-541 GCF_000475195.1 Diaphorina citri
TTAGAATAGCCCATGATATACAGCACAGAACAAGAAGTAGCCATAGTATTGTACATAGTCACTGCAGAAATAAATACGCCTATCTAAACTGAAGTCTGGATAATATATGAGTCCGGCAACACTGTAGAGACTGAAAATAATGACTGCGTCCATTAGAATAGCCCATGATATACAGCACAGAACAAGAAGTAGCCATAGTGTTGTACATAGTCACCGCAGAAATAGATACGCCTATCTAAACTGAAGTCTGCATAATATATGAGTCCGGCAACACTGTAGAGACTGAAAATAATGACTGCGTCCATTACAATAGCCCATGATACACAGCACAGAACAAGAAGTAGCCATAGTAGAAAGCTTCGGACATAGTCACTGCAGAAATAGATACGCCTATCTAAACTGAAGTCTGCATAATGTATGAGTCCGGCAACACTGTAGAGACTGAAAATAATGACTGTGTCCGTTAGAATAGCCCATGATATACAGCACAGAACAAGAAGTAGCCATAGTATTGTACATAGTCACTGCAGAAATAAATACG
>NW_007419833.1:0-541 GCF_000475195.1 Diaphorina citri
AATCAAAATAGCCAAGTATGAAGATTTACGGCGACAACTCAAGCATATCTACAATACAAACAACGTCTTCATACTCCCCATAGTCATAACATCTAATGGACTTATACATAAAAATACAATCTTAAACCTGGAAAAGTTAAAAATATCAAACGCCAGAAATGTTGTCAAGAAATGTCAAAGATCAGTGATCATTTCAACAACAGGAATAGTCAGAAGAGTGAATGACGTGAATAATGTTAGAACAAGGAGTAGATATTCAAAGTATTATGACTTGAGCTGTTCGCACACGGGTAATAGATCGATTCCTTAAGGTTTGATTACACTAAAGCAACATGCAGCATGCTTTAAACAGTTAAACCCATCTCAATCGACGGTCAACATGAGGCAAAATCGGCAACATGCACCAGGCTGCACTGAAACACACTTCATAAAAGTCCATTCATTCCATTGAAATCGATGTTCATTTTTTTTTAAAGAGGTTTGACAAAGGGAACTGTAACTGCTATGGTCTTATCGTCCCGAAATCGAAGAGAGAAGGAAG
>NW_007419834.1:0-541 GCF_000475195.1 Diaphorina citri
GTAATGTATTTTGTGCTCGTTGGTTAGAAAGTTTGTTGCAATCTACATAGGTATACCTACCTAGAAAACTTTTTGCATCTTACATTAAATTCATAAACACAAGACATGATTATGTATAAATATCTTGTACTCACTTACTCAGCAAACAGGGTAGAGCATATACTAACATTTTCAACCGAGTATGACAGCGAACTCCTGAAATAGCTAAATATTAAGAAATTTCAGGGAATTAGTACCTAAACTAGGAGTGCTTCTTGGATTTGATGTAGGCTGGATTTCAAAACATGTACAATATAATGGATAATTATAATAAGACCTTCTTAAAGAGGCTTGAAGAATTTCCATTGTCACAAGAGGGCTTATTAAGTTTCAATATCTTGAGGTAATAATATTATTATTACATTACTAGAATCTTTGGTAGGTGGTTGTGCGGGTGCTGAAGTACAGTGAAAAGCATCATACATACATGTTCTGTAGGTAGAATAAGGGCCGTACTTAAGTTTCATTTTTTGCTACTTTACTATGGGGCGGACACCTCAAA
>NW_007419835.1:0-541 GCF_000475195.1 Diaphorina citri
CAAAAATTGCAGGGTGAGGGCTAGGGGGGGTTAGAAAAGCTCTTGTCCCGTATTTTCATCCAAAATCCCGTTTTTTTTTTGACGTTTTAGGTCGCTTGTCCCGTTTTGAGCTGAAAATGATCTGGCAACCCTAGTACCTACCTACCTACTGATAGGTACGCTTTGTATTAGACTAAAAGGTTGAATAGGACGTGTTGAAAGAAGGAGGAGGAGGAGGAGGAATGAGGAAAACACTATAAAATGGAGAAAAAGGATATGAAGCACAGATAATGAGAAGTTGAGAAGTAACAAGAGGAGAAGGAAAAGAAAAAGGAGGAGATCTCCAAAAGGAGAAAAAGAAGAAGAAAAAAATAAAGAGGAGAAGAGACTAAAGAGAGGAAAGAGAAAATCACTTGGAGTGTTTTTCGTTTTTATGGTTTTCATGTCAGAGACACATTAAAGTTCCCCCTCTGTTGTCACCATCCCTCTGTTTCCACAATTATTATTATTATTATTATTCCTCTATAAAAGTCCTTAGGGAGATGAAGAAAGCAATACGGCC
>NW_007419836.1:0-541 GCF_000475195.1 Diaphorina citri
GGTCCGTGTGTGTGTCTGTCTATCTGTCGGTCTGTCAGTCTGTCTGTAAACAAGATATCTCGAGAACGGTAAAAGTTAGAGACTTGAAATATGTAGCTGTCAAATGTGACAAGGATGCGACACGAAACTTTTAATTAAAATAGGTGGTGCCGTTGGCGGTATTTGGACCGCTTTTTTGGCGGTTTTCAGCTATACTGACTAAACGGTTAGAGATATTGTAAGAACACCCAAATAAGCATCATTTAATAGGATAAGGAAAGACGTGTGATGTTCACACCAGATTTTTTTCTGTGGTAAAACAAACAGCTTTGTCTATTCGTATAATAATTATTGACTAAATTACAGCGTAATCTAATGAATAGTTGAGTAGTGTTGCTACCACGGTATATAATCCATACCCTCATTACAGTTTCTATTAGTATCTCATATTGTAATATTTTCTTCAATCTTATCTATTATTTTTCTTCAATGTTTTCTGGTGGTCGCTTTTTCTCGACGCATACAGGTACAAATCAATGGGTGTCCCTGAAGCAAATTGTAG
>NW_007419837.1:0-541 GCF_000475195.1 Diaphorina citri
CCAAATCGGAAAAACTGCCACATAAATACCTGCCTTAACGTAAATACCTGTTAACGTAACAGAAGTTAGCGTACGTAACACAAACCCCTTCAAATAAGCCACCCTGTCTCAGAACTCGGAAGAATAAAGAGAACATTGATCCCAGCAGTGGAAACCACATGGAATCAATAATATTCAACACCAGATTGGAAAAACTGCTCCATAAACTTGAACTTGAGTGACATAACACAAGTTACCGTGGCGTGGAACAAGTAAAGTCCCTTGAGAAACGCTACTAACGCAACTAACGCTACCCCGAGAGCAATGATCTTACGTATTACGGAATCAAGAATTTCAAGATCAATCCTCTAATCAGATCAAGAACAGAATACCGGTTGATTTAAGGAGACTGAAGTGTAACCTTGAGGTTGAACACCTTGTATCAAACCCTTGCTTCAAGTCTTGGAATAGACACAATCAGGTCAGTTACAGTTTTAATGAGGGGTACAGTTAAGTGCGTTAGGTCTGTCGAAATTTTTGATGTTTTTTTTTATGAATGGGA
>NW_007419838.1:0-541 GCF_000475195.1 Diaphorina citri
TATAACCTTAATGGAGGTGTAGCTAAACCTGAAACCTGTCCGTGATGAAAAAAGACCTTTCTATGATTTTTTTTTTTTAAGAAAAAAGATAATGAGTGTTTCACCGCAATGGAACAACTGCTACATTATAGACTCATGTGGTCTGTGTCCTGTTTCGTATCATGCCCATCCCGTAGTATGCCTCTCATCCAGATGATTTTAGGTTCTTTTTATAATTACCTATATCTTTAACCAACCTCAGTGGTGCAGTGGTTAGCGCGGTGGACTTCGGATCTGGAGGTTGGTGGTTCGAGTCCAAGTCAAGTCATAAAACTTAGCGTAGTGCATTAAGCAGGGAACGACATTATTTGTGACAAGCATTTATGCTTAACACAATTAAAATTCCTATATCTTTATCTTTTAGGTTTACGGTTTACCTATTTCCACCAGTCCCACATATTTTTACTTTCTATTACCCTTATGTATAGGGAACCTATACAAGGTAATAAGAAAGGTCCATTTTTTTTTTTTTTTTTTTTTTTTTTTTGTAATTATTATCTGC
>NW_007419839.1:0-541 GCF_000475195.1 Diaphorina citri
ATGATTGATTCTGTGACTGGCTGTTGCAGGGCCCACTCAGCCTCGTGAGGAAAATGAGTAGCTATGACATATAAATGCACATCATAGCGACCGGTGCCAGCATGGTAGGTAAACATTGGATTTTGGGATTATTGAGATATTGGGAAAATCCTACAATGCTGTAGTGAGCACCAAAGTTGTGATATAATAACACAAAGAAACTGCATTTACATAAGTACATGTATCTACTTAGATGACGGTCTAGTCGATAAAACTAGTCTACTGATATCAAAGGTAAGTGAAGTAGGTACCTAGATCTTAGTCAGGTGACTGAAACAGATACTCTTTGAAAGTGTCATACTGAAGAGAAGAAAGTTCTTAAGAAATGAATAGTGAAAAACTCAACTTACCATTACCATTATAAAGCTGAAGAAGTAGGTGATGCATTACTTTGTTCATTTCAAACTTTTTAGGTAGGTAACAATAATTTTATTTTAGAGAACAGCACTTCACATTCCTATAGTAGACTAGTAGAACTGTTTAATGTGTCTTTTTTTTTTTT
>NW_007419840.1:0-541 GCF_000475195.1 Diaphorina citri
AGGGGGGGGGGGGGGGGGGGGGTAATTTTTCAAACCCACCCTATACATTGTTCCTACCCTTTTTTCCGATATCCCCCCTCTCCCTCACTTCTGTAGGTAAATCCCTTCACCCCTGTGTTTTCATCCAGGAGAGAGAGAGAGAGAGAAACGGAGTTTGCCTTAGCTCCTGGGTTGTTTTTTTAATAGCATGAAATTGTATTTTTGACTCTCCTCCCCTCACTCTCACGCTCACTCCACTCTCTCTCTCTCTCTCAAGCTCACTCCATCTATTTCTCTCTCTCACTCCACTCTCTCTCTCTCTCAAGCTCACTCCATCTATTTCTCTCTCTCACTCCACTCTCTCTCTCTCTCTCTCTCATACACGTGTAACTAAACATCCCCTCCAAAATGAATTCTCCAAACATATACTAACCCTCCTCCTTCCCCTCTTCTCAATCTTCTCCACCTTCCTCCTACCCCGGTATTCCTTACTCTCCTAACTTGCTCCTCTCCCGTCCTCCCTCCCCCCCTACCCTTCTCCTCCTTTACCTTTCATTCCTTG
>NW_007419841.1:0-541 GCF_000475195.1 Diaphorina citri
TAGCGCTAGGACACACTTGTTCACGTCCTCCAGAATGTGATTCTCTGTGGAGCAGAACATACAGGGTGTTGAAAAAAACACTTGCCACCCCTTGTGCCGTGGTGTTTTGAACATTACAGTCACCCGGTAGATTCGATCTCTATCTGGTTGACAAATTATCAACTTCGATTCTGCCGAAATTTTTGTGTTCTATTTCTTCTTTGTTCTCATGTAACCGTGCTTTTTGTACCTATTTTTCCTTCGAGAACAGTTTGAAAAATGCTAAAGCACGTAATTCTCTATTATTAAGGGGTACCTATTTTTCGGTGGTCTCAATTTTCCGGCGCTATCAGGGGCGGGTCCAGGGGTCAACTTACTTGTGATACATCATAATATTAAAGTTATTAAAGAACGTAGAACTTTGGTATAAGTTTGAGCTCGATCCGACATCCGACAACCAGGGCCGGAGTTATGGCCTTTTCAAATTTTCATTTTTCCATATTCTCTCGCCAATAGGGGAAGCAACAAAAATGGGAAATTCATTTTGATTGGTGATTTGTGC
>NW_007419842.1:0-541 GCF_000475195.1 Diaphorina citri
AGAACTCCGAAAAGGGTCCTTCCGTGGTCCCCAAAAACATGATCGGGATTTTTGGGTCCAAAATCGAATGAGAAAATTTTCTTTACTTCTTGAACAATATTGAACATTTTCCTCAAATTCCATCAAAATCGAACAAACCGTTCGAGATTTATCGCGGGACACACTCACTTAGAAACCTAATGCAAAATCGTCGCGTTAAAACCTAAAACTCGCTTCCATTCGTTCTTACAAAACCATCATGAGAATCTATGGGAGGTCTCGTAAGTTTTTTTGGTATTGAGAAAGTTTATGTCCGCGGTACCTAAAGGTAGTTAATATTTATTGTAGTTTTGGAAAGATACATAGCTTGTATGGGTCTATGATAGGTACCGAACTTTTTTAGTGGATCTCCACATCTTCTCCTTGGTTATCTTTTTATCAAACCATTCCTTTCATTTATTCTTATCAAAGATTAAACCTAAGGTTACTGAGAGAGGTCTTCCAAGTTCAAACCGATCTTGGAACCTGATAAGGACCGTTCCAGGACATTATCAGACCAAAA
>NW_007419843.1:0-541 GCF_000475195.1 Diaphorina citri
ATTGGACAGAAAAGGAGCAAGGAAAGGACGAAAGAGATCAGAGGGGCCAGAAGGAAAGTATAAGAAGGAGAAAGAAAAGCAGAATGAAGGATAGAGAAGGAGAATAGAAGAAGGGATATTAGGAAACAGGAAAAGGAGAGGGAGAAAGGAACGGAGGGACAGAGGATGGGAAGAAAGGAGAGAAGAGAAAAGGAGGGGGAGAAGGGGGGGGAAGAGGAAGATCAGGGGAAGGGTCAGCCCACCATTTACCCGTATACAATGTGTGTTGGCCACAGTGTTTTGAATAGCTTCAATATCATACTGGGGTAACATGGGACCCTATCTCTCGTTAGCCTTTGTTTGCATTGAATATAACGAATTGGGACCTTTCAGTACTCAAGGGCCCTTATTTCTGACACGTTAGATACAGTGAGCTGAGTAGTCTGAGATCGAAAGAAACAAAAACAGGCAAGATTCGACAAAAGGAGATTAAAGGTTAGGTGCGATCAAAATTTCACTGATTAATTCTAATAATTTTATCTAGTCCACATTAATACGAATA
>NW_007419844.1:0-541 GCF_000475195.1 Diaphorina citri
GTACCTACCTACCTACCTAGGTAAAATTGTTTCAGCAGTAGAAAAATCTTGGGTAAAACTATTTGACCAGTAGGTAGTAGGTACTTATAAGGAAGAGGTTAATGATTGGTACTTACACATTAATGGTCATTATAATTGGTCCTGATGATCGGATTAAAATGTTCTGTTGAGTCCATTTGATTTTATTTTGTCTAATAACAGGGTAGCATCCTCTGCCTGGGTCCAAACTCCAACATCCGAACTATTTAAATTAAATAAAATAAACAGGGTGGGACTAGATGTAATGTCAAGAGACTCATAAGGTATGATACTGATTTCCAAGCTTTTTTGCCCTTTTGCCTTTCGCACGCGGCTGTAAGAAATTCCTATTCTGTTCAGGTAAATATTTGATTCATTTTATTTTTCTTCGCAGCGATCAAAATCAAATCGTTTCATTCTTTCACATGAATCACAAGTTTAATGAATATCTATCATGGTTCACCCAGTAAGACTTGGTTCAATATTTTTCATAATCATATTAAAATAATATAAAGTAAGAAAC
>NW_007419845.1:0-541 GCF_000475195.1 Diaphorina citri
CGATAGATAAGATTAACACAGAGCACTCTGGGGTTCATGAAACGCGTTTCTTCAGTGTGCACTCCTTGGATAGCTGTTGAGATTTACCTACCTCTATGAATAAAAATTCAATTATTGCATACATATTTCAATATAGAAGTTTGGTAATTAATTTTATTTTCACTTAACCCTAATCATAACTCAACCGGGGGTATCGGTAATAAACTAGAGAATTTTTGCAACCAAAATTAGCGTCCCGGTAATTTAACTCTTTAACGTTACTTGAAGAAAACTTGTTTCTGCGCATGTGCAAAACTCGTTAATGTTCATGTGCAGAAACGAATTTTCGTCAAAGAACATTAACAGCTCAGTTAACGGGGCGCTATATTTGGTTGCAAAAACTCTATCTTTGAGTTTTTTTAAACAAAAAATTACAACTTCAAGGGTAACTAGCAGTTTCATGGTAAACAAAAATAGAATAGAATATACCGTCATCTGAGGTGACTTTGCACCTGCCCGGGTGACTTTGCACCAACTCAGTAAAATGTTTTGAATGCTGACT
>NW_007419846.1:0-541 GCF_000475195.1 Diaphorina citri
TGAGGAAGAAAGTGAGAAGCACCGTAATCTTCTCTTTCCTTCCGCTTGTCAAACTTGGGAAAACTTTTCCTACCTAGGCAAATAAAAGTTGCGGAAGAAATTTTATGAACTGTTCTCAGTATCAGACCTGCCCGCTAGAGAGCAGCAGCACTATGTTGAGAGTACCTACTGTTTGGATAAGAACACTGAAAACTTTAGCAATTTTTACAGTGACGTTTAAGCCCCTTGAAAATTTTGACAAAAAGGGGTTTACTTGACCGAAACATGGTATTTTATTTGTGTATCTCAGATGACAATATATAATATATTCTTTAATTTTTTACCACTTACTTTTCAATACCATTCACTACGTATTGGTGGGACAGTTAATTTTTCAGCTTCTTGTTAGTACTTACTTTATAATACCTGGTAGTTGACATTCAGTTTCCAGTTAGTACTTACTTTACTATTATATCTGTCCTTGTAACTTTCGGACCTGGTAATATTGATGGAGGAGGCTTTGGTTTTATTCGAGGAAGATGATATGCTAGGAGATCTGAAA
>NW_007419847.1:0-541 GCF_000475195.1 Diaphorina citri
TTTTAATATGTTTTACAGGAGGAACTGTAACAATGGAGGTATTATTGTCCTGAAAACGAAGAGAGAAGGAAGACAGGACAGGAGAAAGCCAGCCGTTCCGAGAACGAACCTTACCTGTCTAGGATTCAGTTTCGCCCCGGGCGGAAATCGAACCCGCGACCTAGCGCTTACAAGGGAGACACTGTCCTCAAAGCTAACTAGTCTGGCTAGAAGTGTATTTTCCTTTTCGGCATTCTCGGAACGAAACGGCTGGCTTTATCCTATACTGTCCTCCTTCGTTCTTCAATTTCGGGACGATAAGACCGTAGCAGTTACAGTTCCCTCTATCAAACTTATTAAAAAAAAAAGCTCTCCAAGCCAACTAGGCTGGCATGGGCAATTTTAAACATTTAACATAATACCTATCGTATCGTGTGGTATTGCCAGGTTGATATGCTTGTAAACAAATAACAATATAACAACCTGGTTTCCAATACTGAGCATGTACTTCCAACATTGTGTATGTAGTATCGGTGGTACAACATGAGTCGCTAGGAAAACC
>NW_007419848.1:0-541 GCF_000475195.1 Diaphorina citri
GGTACATACAGGGTGGCCCCAATACCTTGGGAGCAGGATGTTTGACCTCACCCAGCCGAGATAAGGCAGCAGCTCACTATTATCCAGATGATCAACCCATCCGGATATCAACCACGTGTATCTTTGCTTAACTTCAGTGAATTGAAACACATCACATGCCTTCAGGAACACTCCATTTGTCACTCCATCTCAGAGGTTTTACATCGAGGTTTTAAGGGTCCGTTCACATCGTCACATAAATTTCCTTCATCCCATTTTTTTTCTATATCTTTTCTTTTTTTTTTCCACTTAGTGCTTAGTTCTTTTTACCCCTCGAAAAAGTGTATTTTACCCCTCGGGGGGTAAATACCCCCAGGTTGGGAACCAATGGTCTAGGCTCTAGGCATTACCTTGCCCTTTGGATCAATTTAATTTGTACAAACCATTTTTTCGTTGCATACGTTGGAAATACGTGCTATCACACAGATGGGTGAAATAATTAGTGGATGTGTCATTTGCACGAGAATTCTTTTACACTTTAGTTTTCCCCGGAAGATGAAAT
>NW_007419849.1:0-541 GCF_000475195.1 Diaphorina citri
CAAAGGATTTACATGAAACGTGTGGAACTGAATCAACCAGATCTGAATATTATTCAGTGAATAGCCTTTGGTATAAATAGGGTTCTTGACACCTCTATAAGCTCTTGTGTGAGCTGTGTCCTTGGCCGTTAGGGACAGGTAAAAATAGGAACTGAGGGACCTTTCCAGAACTCAGTGTGGACTAGGTGGATTTTTTTACGTCTTTTAAAAGCAAATTAAAAATAAATAAATACATACGAGTAAATAAATAAGAAAGTTATTGATAGAAAGGCGGACTCAAATATACCTTGTTTATCCTGCTCGAATGAGACTAAAAAGTCCCTTTACCCCAGCAGTCCATCAATGATGTTCTTTTTCTGTCACGTCTTCCCTGAGTGAAACATTAAAAATGGAAAATTGTACTTTCTATATATCTATTTTTATAAGTAAATAGTTAAGGTGTGAATATTACCTAAAGGTGTACCTTGGTGGCTCATCAAAGGTTATACGTTAGTCGTTAGAGAATCGTTTTCCTCGGTCGATTATGCACGCATCATTGCTT
>NW_007419850.1:0-541 GCF_000475195.1 Diaphorina citri
TCTTTGTTTTGCCTCCTTTGCCTCTGCCTGACATTGTGTAGTTCTGTTGGATTGGTACTGCTTCGTTATCAAATACGAATGAGATTGTGATGCTAAATTCGGCTCTTAAGCCCTTATTCGAAGAAGTCGTGCCGCTAGCGAAGACAATCAACCGGTTCTCTATTGTTCAACTTTTTCATACAGCTCAGAGGGAATCAACTGGTTTTAGTTTTAAGCGTTCCTATTGGCCGAGCCAGAAATACAATACACTCGACCCCTCGACTTGAAGGTTCCTTGTGTATAGAGCTCAGTGGTTCTCAACCCATTTTTTATCACAGCACATTCTACATGAAGGTGGTTATTTCGCGGCACACTTCGGCAACCAAGCACCCTCTCCTGATCTGGGGCCTTGAGGCCTTTATTTACACCATAAATAAGTGTGCCACAGACGTAATTGTTCCCCAGATCACCTTGTGGTTGTGGCATATGTACCTAAAAGAAACTCGAGGGACACCTCTTGAGAACCACTGCTACCTCGAACAAGGAAACTACATATTCCTAT
>NW_007419851.1:0-541 GCF_000475195.1 Diaphorina citri
CCAAAATAAAAGGTTTTGAAAACAAAGTAAGATCAAAGCAATTTTGATATAAAAGAAAAGAAGTAGGTACATTTTTAAATTTCCTAATCCAAAATATTCCACTGTGGTCACTTTTTTTATCCCCACCACAGTGCTTTTTGTACTGGATAATAAAATAATTTGGAGGACTGAACATGTACCGGAGGATTGGAAAACTGCTCTCATTCACCCCATCTTTAAGAAAGGCGATAAAACCGATGCCAACAATTACAGAGGGATTTCCTTGCTTCCGGTCACATATAAAATTCACAAAATAGGCTTACAAAATAGGCTGGAAGAGCAACTTGACAAGGAAATAGGCGAGTATCAAGGTGGTTTTAGAAAGGGACGGTCGTGTGTCGAGCAAATTCTCAATTTAAAATTTGTCATCAGATATAGAAGATTGAGGGGAAAGGATATCTTCATCACGTTCGTTGACTTTAAGAAGGCGTACGACTCCGCAGACCGGTCAACTCTTTTCAACATCCTTAAAGAGTTTGGAGCAGACAACAAAACAACTGCA
>NW_007419852.1:0-628 GCF_000475195.1 Diaphorina citri
AATTTCAGGTGAATTTTAAAAATGAGCAAAAAATAAATAACAAAAGTCTCTCTTAGAATTCGTCCTTAATGATTTGAAGAAAAATGCACACCGATCGAGAAAAAGCAACCATTCCTGAACAAAACGTTGATATTACTTTTCCATCTATACTCATCAAAACGACACACCAATGATTAATATTAGGAACAGTAATACATGTCTTTGAAAACAGATACTGTCAACAGAGGGCCCTTTAAAGGGCAGCATATTGCCAAAAATAAGTCAAGAATAGATCAAATGCATGTCTGTTGATTTTGATGAGTAAAGATAAAGGTCTTGAACTGTCTGAGAGGAAATTGTAAATAGAATATAACTTTAGTAGAGCCGACTAGACTAAACTAGACAACAACTACCCAAAACTCTAAAACATAATTTTACAATGCGCTAACGAGACATTAAGAAAATAACAAAATCGATTAAAAAACACAGTCATGTCGTCAAAAGTTGATTCATAATGAACAATTTTATTATCTTCTCAAGCCGTGTGCATTTTAAATCGCTCTTTTTTTCTTTCGAAAGAACAAATTGCTAAAAATAGACCTAACATACATAAAAACCATTACAAGGAAATTAAGACGGATTCCAGCGG
>NW_007419852.1:6250-12756 GCF_000475195.1 Diaphorina citri
GCAATGTTGGTTGTAAGCGTGGGGTCAGGGTTTGAACACTAAGATTATTTAGTTTTAGAAGAAGGTGGATTTAGAGATTGATTTTTGGACGGAGATTTGCGTACAATTGTTTGTAAATTGATCCTTGTATTTTGTCTTCACAGTGTAATCAAAGTTCTCGGGGTGTTCTCATTTGTTTCGGGGCGGGATGGGGTAAACAAAATTTAGATTACCTACTTACCCCCCCCTCACAACTAAACAACTAACTCAACCATTCAACAAAATGATGAGCGGACCCCACGACCCCCTTAGACTATGCTACCACTATAACTATAAACAAACAAAGACCCTACTAAACTTTCCTTTGCATCACAAAAATTTCCAAATGGATTAACCAAATCAAAAATTGGTGATAGTGTCTATAAAAAAGCGGATTTTATCAAAAGAAATCACCAAACCAGTTAAGGAAACTTCACTTTATTTCTATTCGAGATACGTGAACTTTGCAGCTATTAGAAACGGCTTTCTATATTTCTCGAACTCAAAGCTCAAGAATGGAGCATCTATAAATTGGGGGAGTGATTGGCCTTTAATCACGATGTAGTGTGATTGTTACAATATAAATGATGTACTTTGCCAACCTACCTTTCAAAAATTTTACAAGGAGTAATTACTAACGGCAAAATATAAAAAATAAAAAAAAAAATGAAAATTGTTTGCTTCAAAAATGTTCATTCCAAAACTCTGTACTTTTTTAGTAATTTTAAGTTTTGTCCTGCTGTGCGTTAAAAAAGGCAGCTTTTAAAACCGGCTCTTTCGTTTTGTTTTTCTACTATATTATTACAAGTCCTTCCAAACTTGGTGTAGGTCTAAAACATTACTGTATAAAATGGAGCAATTGATGTTAAACGGCTGTACCAAATCACGTCCCACTTTTAATGTTCTTGTGTGGGACTTTATTAATTCTCTTGTGTATTTCGCAACATTTTCTCAAGTTTTATCGCTGCTTCTGTAAAATCTCGTACTCCTCTCGTACGTGGTAGAGATGACCGATTGCACCTTATGGAGACTAGTTATGATGATTTGTAGCCTTGATGGGCTGCAAATTGGTTAACCGTTGTTTCTATCCAATCTGTACCTATGTCCATCGACAATATCCGAAGCCGCCCAATCACAAAACAATTCTAATTGATGGTCGAGACGAGCCAATTACCAGATTTACCAGAGAGTTAGGACATGCACGGTTTGGCGCCAGCAAGAACTGAGGATCGAGCGTTCGACCTAAAGAAACATGCCATTATCCGTACCTTCCCTATTGTTCATTGGCTCCAAAAAAACACAGGGCACGAATTTTAAGACACCCACACCGGAAGCTTTTTTTACACACTTTTTTCCGCTGTAATTTAACCAGTTTGGGCTCAATTTTTTGCCCGAAAGAAGCTGTTCCAGTGATTCCATATCACAATACAAGTTAATTGTTCTCAAAGTAAATAAAACCCATCCAATATTATCAGTCGCCAAATATTTTCCATACGCCAGACGAGCGTGATGTCGGTCGCCCTGACGACTATTGGTCAGTAGAATAAAAACAGAAAACAGTAGGAGCTCCTGGTCGCTGTTGACAGGAATCAAGATCCCAGTCTTGTCCAGCGTTTGTTGACCGCCGCGTCTTCTAAATAAAGCGATATAAGAATTTTGAAGAGGCCGATTAAAGAATTGAGGTTCAGAAAAACCAGAAACAAAAAACACCGACTGGAGTTTCAGACATTACCTTCCTGGGCGTATCAAGAATGACCTCCCTGCTTTGGACGGAAGTTGGGAATAGGCTTTGAGTTTTGTACACCGACATTGCTAACTTCTGTATCTAGGAGATGGACCCCCTTGGAACCGAGTGGAATAGCTGTTTATGTACATTCTTAGATACAGTTGGCGACCGGGGTAAGTTTATTACTTCAACTTCAAACTGAATGGATATGGTGGATGTAGCAAATTTCCTAGATTGTTTTAAGTGATTTGTGTTGGATGTAATTAATATACAGAAAACAGTGGATGTGTCCAATTTCCCAGCGTCCAAATGTGTTACATTTCAAATCTTCTAATTTGAATGGAAATAGAAAAATTGAAATGGTGGAGCAGTTCGCCAATTTCCACATGTTACAAAGTATTTTACATGTTCTGTGTTCAATGGAATAATATAAATGGTGGATGCGACCAACTTCCTGCTGCTCATATTGGATGAAATGAAATCGAATATGTGGATGCTGCGAATTGCTCAAAATTCTACAGCTCGTCATCCCACAGACCCTGTTATCTCGAGAGAGGATAATTTGGGGAAGATGCTCCGACTCTGGGTCCAAGATCCTCATCAAGGGGCGCGTTAAGTCCTTCAACATGTCGGAGTAGGGTTACCAGAATCTCACAATTCATCACCATGAGAAGTCAAATATTTTCTACCAGGCAGCATGGGCTCGACACCTTCTGTGGAAATTATAGGTCCGAGCTCTATTTTGCACTTCTGTTTTGACAGCATATCATTTGATCCCATCTTTGAGGTATTGGAGGGAAGAGGAATAGCTGAATTATTTACGTTGTGGATCAATTATTTAAGACGACCGACGGAAAATTATGTGCTGAAATGAGCGATGGGTTTTGAGAATCCAGAGTACCTATGGTATTGCAGAGAGAAGGAAATTACCGTCCAAATAAAAAAAACTGAACCGTTTTGGGAAGTCTCGGGAAGTCTCTATTACTTTCTCTTAAATTTCTTTTCTTTATCGACGGATTGGAGTCTACATTGCCTATAACTGCTTATGTTGAAACTGAAGATGGCTTCACGGAGGAAATATCGCATAAGTATCTGTTAGTCTAAGAACCACCACGAAATCTCTCCCTCACTCCGGCTGATAGCATAGCACAAATATTTTCTCTCCCATTTATTTGCACGCAGGGAATGTGGGAACATACCCATACGATCCACATAACCCCCTCCCTCTAGCTGTGAGGGTGTTTAGAAAGCGTGAATAACGTCGTATGAAAACCATTAGCAGTCTAATTGATTAATTGAATCTGCAGTTTTATTATGCAGAAATATTATGACGCAACAACTTCTCTTGAGCTCCCTCCCCCCCCTTCCTAGTCTCAGGCCCGATGGTAATAATCCTTTCCCTGGGGTGGTCTTGTCCACCAATCCAAATTTTTTAAACTTCTTCTGTATGATTTTTACCAAACTCGGAAAACATATCCATTCGAATACGACAGCAAAAATACCCAAGGTATACAATCACATCCATAAATACCTAGCTGATTAATCCCCATCCCTAATAGTTACACTAAGTACCCAAGTCATCACAAAGCTGACACAAAAAGAAATAAAGACAGGATATTTTTTTGTAATAATAATTATTTATAAGACATTATGTATATTTTTTATATATATTTGTCATTTTTTATATATTTTCTATTTTGTACACTGTTTTGTTGATGCAATTTTATGTAACAAAAAGTAAAAGAAGAGAAAATCGATAAAGGGGTTTCAATATTTTTGAAGAGTGAAAATTTCAGGTGAATTTTAAAAATGAGCAAAAAAAATAATAACAATAGTCTCTCTTAGAATTCGTCCTTAATGATTTGGACAAAAATGCACACCGATCGAGAAAAAGCAACCTTTCCTGAACAAAATGTTGATATTACTTTTCCATCTATACTCATCAAAACGACACACCAAGTAATGATTAATATTAGGAACAGTAAAACATGTCTTTGAAAACAGATACTGTCAACAGAGGGCTCTTTAAAGGGCAGCATATTGCCAAAAATAAGTCAAGAATAGATCGAATGCATGTCTGTTGATTTTGATGAGTAAAGATAAAGGTCTTGAACTGTCTGAGAGGAAATTGTAAATAGAATATAACTTTAGTAGAGCCGACTAGACTAAACTAGACAACAACTACCCAAAACTCTAAAACATAATTTTACAATGCGCTAACGAGACATTAAGAAAATAACAAAATCGATTAAAAAACACAGTCATGTCGTCAAAAGTTGATTCATAATGAACAATTTTATTATCTTCTCAAGCCGTGTGCATTTTAAATCGCTCTTTTTTTCTTTCGAAAGAACAAATTGCTAAAAATAGACCTAACATACATAAAAACCATTACAAGGAAATTAAGACGGATTCCAGCGGTGTCTCCGAAGCTCTAATTAAATACATTTCCTATGCGCGTCTTTAATCAGTATGTTAGAGTCGAAGAGATGCAACAGTTCGCACTTGATACGAAAAATGTTCCAGCGGGTAGTCCAACATCCCACACTATTATCAAGGATCTATGTGTTAGTATTCTACGGGCACCAGATGTCGGTAAAGTGACAGATATACTGATGAGTATAAAAATAGTTGTCACACATAGAATTAGCGATAAAAAAAGAAAGCTTGCTTGTCTGACGATTCCTCTCATTGGTATGGTTTGACTACGTGCGAGTAATGCAAAGTAGCCTGAATACATTGATCATGCATACACTCATGAAACTTCGTTATTACAGCAACCGTAATGCTAGTAAACTCAAGCTCTCATTACTTCTTTATCGTCAATTCAATGTAGATTTATACGAATGAGATAGCAATAAAAGCTAGTGTCACTTTCACAAGTTATACGATGGAAATGATACACTAGCAAAGACAGGGATTATAAATTAAAGTTTGGCAAACTCGACTGCCGTTAGAATAAATATACACGTGATATTACATTATAGAGTTCAATTACTAATTTCATTTATACTACTCTATATATCTCTGAAATTACATGGCGCATAGTACACAAAAATGTGCACCTACGGTTTCTATTCTTTGTATTTGGTATTTATGTCCATAATACGACGGTAATATTCACCACATGTTAAATCACAGGAGTTATCGTCGGTTATACATACGATAGTTTACGAAGGCATCATGAAGCTTCTCTAGGAATATAGATTACTACTTAATCTCTATACATCTAAATCCAATAGACTGTATTAACACTTAATGTATTGTGACTATATAAGAATTTATCTCGCTTCATACTTTCTTTATAACTATACAGTAAACTATAGAGTTTCAAAGTGATAAATATCTGTACTAATTACTTAATAACTGAGGTTTTTTATTAATCAGAAAAACGCGATTATTAAACACCCTTCGTTCGCGTGACATTCTATGTCCATATATCTGAATATAAGTGTAGATAGTTAACGTAGTACAATGTCCTCTAAGTGTCAACTGCTATAGAGAAAGCTTATGTTCTTATGAAGAAATCTGAACGCATTTAAGAACCTTATGAAAATTCGCTTCGCTCAATGATACACTTTTTAAGCCTGATCTGAAGTTACCCTTGCACGTTGTAGCTAAAAGCACTGAAATCATCGTTATGATTTACCTTAACGAATAACTCGTCATTTAGCAGTTCAACACTTGATTCCAACTTAACTGTACGTGCCACTAGACACATTTTTAAGCTAGTAGCAAATTAGACTGATAACATCATTTTCGATGAATCCTTAGAGTAACATCAGATCACTAAAAAGAGTCCAACCCAATTAATTAAGATTAAGATAATGTAGCACGCGATTCAGCATATTCGAGATAACATGTTTTGTTACTGAATTGTAATGAAGTCGCGATGGGTTAGCGATCTTTGGAAGCCGATTACTATATCAGAATCTGGATAAACTCTTGACAGAACACAAAGTAAAACAGGACTGTTCGAAGGTTCCTTAAAGCGACAAGACCTAATAGATAGATCAAAAATTCGTCCTGAACATCTACTAAATAAAGTTTCAAAAGAGTATGCGTGCGTGCGCATGAGATTAATGGTTGATTGGAAAAATGCAACACTAACGGGTTAGCGACCTACTCGCTAATTCATTAGATAACGTTAGAACATTTGCAATCTAATCTTCTCAAATCACTAAATGTTATAACTGATGTTGGAAGCACAATGAAACCTGTGATAGTACTACTGATTACTGTTATTACATACTCATATTGTGATGCATCTCATGAGATGATCATACGGATTAAGTGAATTATATCACATTTCCATTCTAGAAGCCTATAATGCTAAGTACGAGCTATCCTTATAGACATGGATACGTAGAACCATGATACATACTCACACATCACTCTCAGCGTCATCGAACCTCCTCAAAGTAGGACTCTGACCTAGATGTTACCTAAATTAAGTCAATACCAGTCGCACTTGCGTACGACATCAAGAATCTGACACGATTGCATTACCCAAATGATAATAGGTTTTTCCGATTAAAACACAAGAATGTTCGAAATTAATATGCCAAAACAATAGTTATTCGACAATAAATTAGCTTTGTGAACAGACTAGATAGTGCAAAGACTGTTGCATTTACACCATATGGAAAGGTTTAAAAATGAAATTGACAAAAAGGAACATAATAGAGTTACTTGCGATTACGGTTGATGATAAATAAATAAACATACAGATGATATTAAAAAATGGACACATAACTGCGGA
>NW_007419852.1:18747-20190 GCF_000475195.1 Diaphorina citri
GGGAAGTCTCTATTACTTTCTCTTAAATTTCTTTTCTTTATCGACGGATTGGAGTCTACATTGCCTATAACTGCTTATGTTGAAACTGAAGATGGCTTCACGGAGGAAATATCGCATAAGTATCTGTTAGTCTAAGAACCACCACGAAATCTCTCCCTCACTCCGGCTGATAGCATAGCACAAATATTTTCTCTCCCATTTATTTGCACGCAGGGAATGTGGGAACATACCCATACGATCCACATAACCCCCTCCCTCTAGCTGTGAGGGTGTTTAGAAAGCGTGAATAACGTCGTATGAAAACCATTAGCAGTCTAATTGATTAATTGAATCTGCAGTTTTATTATGCAGAAATATTATGACGCAACAACTTCTCTTGAGCTCCCTCCCCCCCCTTCCTAGTCTCAGGCCCGATGGTAATAATCCTTTCCCTGGGGTGGTCTTGTCCACCAATCCAAATTTTTTAAACTTCTTCTGTATGATTTTTACCAAACTCGGAAAACATATCCATTCGAATACGACAGCAAAAATACCCAAGGTATACAATCACATCCATAAATACCTAGCTGATTAATCCCCATCCCTAATAGTTACACTAAGTACCCAAGTCATCACAAAGCTGACACAAAAAGAAATAAAGACAGGATATTTTTTTGTAATAATAATTATTTATAGGACATTATGTATATTTTTTATATATATTTGTCATTTTTTATATATTTTCTATTTTGTACACTGTTTTGTTGATGCAATTTTATGTAACAAAAAGTAAAAGAAGAGAAAATCGATAAAGGGGTTTCAATATTTTTGAAGAGTGAAAATTTCAGGTGAATTTTAAAAATGAGCAAAAAATAAATAACAAAAGTCTCTCTTAGAATTCGTCCTTAATGATTTGAACAAAAATGCACACCGATCGAGAAAAAGCAACTATTCCTGAACAAAATGTTGATATTACTTTTCCATCTATACTCATCAAAACGACACACCAAGTAATGATTAATATTAGGAACAGTAAAACATGTCTTTGAAAACAGATACTGTCAACAGAGGGCTCTTTAAAGGGCAGCATATTGCCAAAAATAAGTCAAGAATAGATCGAATGCATGTCTGTTGATTTTGATGAGTAAAGATAAAGGTCTTGAACTGTCTGAGAGGAAATTGTAAATAGAATATAACTTTAGTAGAGCCGACTAGACTAAACTAGACAACAACTACCCAAAACTCTAAAACATAATTTTACAATGCGCTAACGAGACATTAAGAAAATAACAAAATCGATTAAAAAACACAGTCATGTCGTCAAGAGTTGATTAATAATGAACAATTTTAATATTTTCTCAAGCCGTGTGCTTTTTAAATCGCTATAAAGAACAAATTGCTAAAAATAGACCTAACATACATAAAAACCATTACAAGGAAATTAAGACGGATTCCAGCGGGGGC
>NW_007419853.1:0-541 GCF_000475195.1 Diaphorina citri
CTTTACTTCGACTGGCAAGTCGTGTGAGGCCGCCAGTGACTTTCTGTATTTTAGATTGGATCTGTGTATGTAATTCCAGGGGCATGCGGTAGTTTGACTTCTTCTCTGCGTCTATGTAGTTGATCCACAGTTTGGTAGCTGCCTCATGGATTTGATCATGTACAAGGTTCAAGTCAGGGGATTTACCATTGTTTGGTTGTGGGAGGGGTGACTTGAATACTTCTTCAATGGCAGGTTTCTTGCATGTGTATAGTTCGTCCCAAACCCGCTTGGCAGCGACTGCTAGTAGGTTCTGTCCTTGTTGTGTTGTACACTCTGAATTGCTATCTGTTGGTACATGCCATGTCGTCTTTCCGTTGGTATCTAATGTTATCTTCATATCAAGTGCGAGTTGTGTTAGACAGTACGTCAGACACCCGAAGAAGTCCAGCTCATGATTGCCAGCACCAAACACAAGACTCCTATGAGTTGTTAGCCTCTGTAGTGTTTCCAACACAGGCATCTGTTCTGCTATGGACTCTGTGTTACGTGATAGTAGGAA
>NW_007419854.1:0-541 GCF_000475195.1 Diaphorina citri
GTGGTGTGATGTGTGTGGGGGGGAGTGTATTTGTGTGTGTGTGGTGGTCCCGTACAAAGGACGGGTCAACCACTAGTATAATACTATAAAGATCTCTTCAATTTATCTTCAGAGCATTTGAAGAACAAAGTTCGGCCTATCCAAAGGCTAAATGAACGTGTGTATGTCTGGTTCTTGTTCCCTGTTCCTGGTTCTTTGTATCTTCTAATGGGATTGTAATTAAATTTCCAATGTTTGTTTTGTTTTGTGTAGCTTTACCATTCTCCTCCCTCTCTCTCTCTCTCTCTCTCTCTCTCTTTCTTTCTTTCTCTCTCTTTCATCCTCTCAATCTCCCTTTTATCTGTCATCCTACCCCTTTCTTTTCCTTCTTCTTCCCTCCCATTCTTTCTCTTTCTTTTCCTCCCTCCCCTGTCCTTCTCTCTCTCTCCCTTCCTCCTCTCTTTTTGCCCGCTCTAGGCCCACTTGTAATTTGAGAGCATCTTTTTCCTCCCTCCCTCTCTCCCTCTCTCTCTCTCTCTTTTATTTTCGATTCGATAAAATG
>NW_007419855.1:0-541 GCF_000475195.1 Diaphorina citri
AATAATTTACATATGCGATTTTTTACATCCTCTGCCATTTTTTGACCTTTTTTTGAGTCAGTTTTCAGATCCATCATAACTTCTAGACAAGTAATGTTCATTATTCCATACTTCCGTGGAATAAGAAAGACTCCCTATATTGGCCTATTGTAATCCAAATATTAGGACGCTAAGAAAATTAATTAAAAAAAAGCAAGATCAATTGCTCTGATTGTAAAAAGGAACCAAAACTCAAAAATATATCCTATTGATAGTATGTACAGTCGAACTTGTCCAATGGGGACACTTTGGGGCACTTTGGGACAGGCCTAAATGGGAAACCTGGAAAAACGGGGGAAAAATCGTGGCCTCTTCATTTGTAATTTTATTTATGGGGAAAAACTTTTGTAATTTTTATTTCTACAAATAAAACACTTCGTCTTACATTTTCGTCTTCTGTAATTAGGGAAACCCGTCCAATTCCCAATGGAGCAGTTGCAGTTGGGTAAAAATTATGAATAAAAGGTCGATTCCTATGTAAAAAGTTGTGAAAAATCCAAAT
>NW_007419856.1:0-541 GCF_000475195.1 Diaphorina citri
TAAACTATTGAAGACACTGTTGCTGGATTTGTGCGAATTTGAAAAGAACAATTAAAAATACCGGACATATCAAAATATACTTGAAAAGGAATTTTCTCAACCTTAAACAGTGTTCGTGGTACCGAGGCATCCACCAAAATGTTCGTGGTAAGTTACCAATTTCAGACAATTCGATCCTAATTATATTCAAACCCAGGTATACTTGAAAAGGAATTTGCTCAACCTTAAACAGTGTTCGTGGTACCGAGGCATCCACCAAAATGTTCGTGGTAAGTCACCAATTTCAGACAATTCGATCCTAATTATATTCAAACCCAGAATCCACCAAATCCTTTCTTTGTTATCAATCACCAATTCCTTTCAACGAGAGCGTAAAAAAAAACTCTCTAAAAGAAACTTTGTCCTTTTGACAACTCTACGAAATGTACTATATTCGACTATTCATAGAAGAAGGAAACATCTATTAAAGAGTGGGAGTACATTCGTTGAGTAATCATTGTAGGATTGACGTTTCAAAAGCTTTTGATGCACTAAAGGGCAA
>NW_007419857.1:0-541 GCF_000475195.1 Diaphorina citri
AAAACATCCTTTTTGGATGATTAAAAATTCTCCCATTAGTTAAATCTCTCATTAATCTCGTTGGTGAAATCCACTATTACAGTTAAGGAGTCGATTTAAGGGGTAATTAAGTTAATTTCCTATGGGGCACTTTTAGGTTGGACACTATGGACACCCTGTATATGAACAGAGTTAAGTACATATGTGTATGACTGTCCACATACAAATTGCTTGACAGTTATGTAAAAAATTAGCTAACTGTCCGACAGTTATCTTTCTCGATAGAAATTGTCTGTAAGGTAATTATGTTTTCACCGGTATGGCAAATGTTGCTTTGTCCTTTCACATACTCGATTTGTACCGATAACTATTATGTGACGAGTGATTAGGAGAGACTTCAAGAGAATAGGATAGTCGGCATGTTGTTGCTGCTGATGTCGTTGTTGTTCTTGTAGCGGCTTTAGCTTTGACCGATTGGTTTTTATTATCAGCCAAATACAAAACTCGAACTGACAGGTGATTTTAATTGTTTTTATCAGCCAAATACAATACTCGAACTGAC
>NW_007419858.1:0-541 GCF_000475195.1 Diaphorina citri
ACATTAAACATTATAATGTACAAGGTACAGAGTCGTTCTGTACCTAGGCCCACCTCTATGGCCTAGTGGTCAAGAGCATTGACTCTCAACCCGGAGGTGCTGAGTTCGAATCCCGGCCAGGGCGGAAATTTTCTAACCAGACTTTTCCGTTCTTGGATAGGTATGGATGTTATAGAATGTGCCTTGAAGTAATGCGATAGAGGTGTCGAGATTGTTTTTGTTTTTTTGGGTTTTTTTTAGTTTTCGTGGAATAGGGTTCTACAGGCTTCTTGTTACTAAGAACTTGGTAAGTAGTACTCATTGTAGACTAGCTTTTACCTTTTACTAAGAGCTTGTTACTCTTGTGAAGTTGTGAGACTGTTAGATTAACAAGTTGTTAGACTAGGAACTATGCCGTCAGTTTTTCGAACCCTATGCATGACATTTTTTTAATATATTTTTATACCCATATCATCCTCCATTATTTTTTTGTCTTTTTCATTTATCTTGATTTATATCATAAGGAAACATTTTTTTATACAGACAATATGTTTTCCCTAGC
>NW_007419859.1:0-541 GCF_000475195.1 Diaphorina citri
GCAATAGCTGTAGTTTGGGTAGGTAATTTACAAGTCAAACTATAATGTACCTCCTAAACCAACTCCTTTCGACCTATTCACACACCTTAACCGAATGAACTCCACTCTCCCCCATTCAGTTCAGTTTAAAGAAAAATAGATTTGAATAGCGTCTATATTAATGTCGAGTCTGTAGATGTGTAATTGATTATGCAACCGGCAATGTTTTCCCTACTTCTCTCACAGCAAGTCAGTACCTTCCTCCTTAGGACATATTGGTGGCAGAGACAATTGCGAGGGGCGAGGGGGGTAAACTGTTCCCGCTAACCAAAACAAACATTCCCTTGGCAGAGGGGAGCGATGGTAATTGCTATTTCCTCCCTCAGTATAATTTTTCAGGAGGGAATATCCTCACTTTCCCTTCCGTCCCTCGCCGCCTCTGGCTTTCCCGCTAACATCTCATCACCTTTACCAATAGTGTGTCAACAAAACTTACAAGTACCCTTCAACTCGGCTTTATAACCGCTACGCCCATACTCAGTGCCTAAAATAATACAGGTGG
>NW_007419860.1:0-541 GCF_000475195.1 Diaphorina citri
TGTCTTCCTTCTCTCTTCGATTTCGGGACGATAAGACCTTAGCAGTTACAGTTCCCTCTGTCAAACCTCTTAATAATAATAAAAAAAAATCTACCGTTTTTAGGTCCCTTCTTCCTTCTCTTGCCAAAGATACTAAACTAATAAAGTCTGTATGAACCTATCCAAGCAAACATAACTTCTGAAACCCTTGGGTGTTCATTCCATAAATTAAACGTTAAAACTAACATTGCACACGTATGCTAATATGTCTCAATTATTTCCCATTTCCTTATGTAATATGTAGGTCAGGAGGTGAAAATCAAGCATGTTTCTTTCTTTCGCTGGAATAAATAAAATTCTTTTCCCCTCCGTGCAGGAAGAAAATTCAATGGGTGGTATAGAAAGGAAGAGAAGGTGAGGGAGGGAGAGGGAGAGAGAGAGAGGAGAGAGAAGAGAGAGAAGAGAGAGAGAGAGAGAGAGAGAGAGAGAGAGAGAGAGGGACTAAATGAGAAAATAAAGAGAAAAAATGTGGCGCATAATGTCGCTACGGGAAATTGTAAAA
>NW_007419861.1:0-541 GCF_000475195.1 Diaphorina citri
TAAAGCTAAATCAAAATTTTGAAGGTGTACCTTCAAAATCAAGCCCCCCCAAAAATTTAGGCAAGAACCGCCTATGTAGGTGTACCGACGTTCGGGGCTTATTTTATTCTAAACAGGTATAAGGTTCCTTCTCAGAACGTCTGGCTCTCTCCTATTTCGCCTTCTTTTTCTCTTCGCTTTCAGGACAAAGACTTTAGCAGTTACAGACTCTATCAGCTACAGACAGCAGTTACAGGACAAAGACTCTATCAGAACCCATAAAAAAATCTTTAGTTTTTTGGTGGATTTGTTCGATTAAATAAGTATAGGATTTTACGAGTTTTTTTTCTTCTTTTTAAATCGGGTCTAGAGCCCTATTTCTTGAATTTCCAAATACCTAGCGAGTTTTTTTTTTTCTTCTTTTTAAATCGGGTCTAGAGCCCTATTTCTTGAATTTTTAAATACATACCTATGTAGCTCCCCTGAGAGGTATACTAGTCACCTTCCCACACACCAGAAGGTTGCCATCATATGACAAAGGATACCACAAAGGATGATAAAG
>NW_007419862.1:0-541 GCF_000475195.1 Diaphorina citri
TCAGCATAATAACCAAAAATAAATTCTCCTCCCTGGGGAATCGAAGTAAGGAAGGCGTGAATATAATACCTACATTTTCTATTAGGATAAATGTGCCTGCGTTTCATTCCATTTACCTATGTGTTATTAGGTTGAAGTCATTGTAATAAGGGATTTAGTCCCCTTTTTTGAACGGGAAAAATCTTACAGATTATTTGTGGAAGCCTTTGACTCTTTGGGCAGATTCAATAAACCACCGCTAGGGGTTAAAACTTAAAACCACCTCACCGTTAGTATAAAGACTCTCATTATTTTCAGTAGGCTTCTACTATTGTTGTGGTCAAATTTTTCTTTAACGAAGTTAAGGATCAAAGTCCATACCTCGGTTGACATTGAACCCACGCCCTCCTGATTACCAGACGAACGTCTTGACCACTACACCACCGAGGGAAGTATTCTTCAATGGTATTAGGTATTAATATTCTTACCATTTTTATTTCCATTCTTTTTCATCCTCTTTCTTTTAATGAATTCTCGCAAAGAGAAAGAGTTTAAGAAAAAT
>NW_007419863.1:0-541 GCF_000475195.1 Diaphorina citri
AGTGTGTACACTCGCATTTACTTGCCTTCAACAATCATTTGATCGGACCGTTACTGGACCTTGACTGGCACTATAGTGAGAATCAGGCTTAAATCTCTTAAGGCGAAACAATCATAAAAGCAACTAGATTAACTAGAAGAATACACACATTTGGATTCGGCCATTAATGGACGCAACGCCGACGCGACGGCCGGTCGACTATGTTAGAGCCTTTAGCATCAAGAGTATAGGAATTTGGTAATTTTGGTATTTAGCTCAGACTCGTCACAAACAAGCACTTGTACGTAAATAAAAAGCTCCCGAAAATAGCTCAGACTCGTCACAAACAAGTACTTGTACGTAAATAAAAAAGCTCCCGAAAACGTCATTAAGTGTTGAAGAAATTTCGGACGTAAAATTGACATCTTGAACTCCCGGACTATCAGAAAATAGCAAACCACCTCCATTTCCTCTTTTCCTGAGTAAAAACTAGGATATTCTAATGCACCAAAACCTCGATATAACGAAAAGGCTTTTAGCTTGACCACAAATAATTGATGAC
>NW_007419864.1:0-541 GCF_000475195.1 Diaphorina citri
ATATGTATACGTACCATGCAGCGATAAAAGAAAAAACTTCTAGTTGTAAAAAATTCTGTACAGGGTTAGAAAGAGGTAGCATGATCATATTCCTGATCTCAAGACACATTGCTTTCAAGTTTCAAGCAAAGTAAAAGGATAAAGGAGATGAAAAGTATGAAAACTATGCCAAATCTTGTGTGATATTGGTTCTCTAGAAGTCAAGTAGAAGAACTTGGGAAAATCCTGCCTGACATTAAGTGAAGCTGAAATCCCATTATGTAGGTATTTGATTACTTTGTTCTTTCGTAGGTTTTACCCAGTCAGACCTCATATAGCCAATTGATTACCCTGTATGATAGATATCTTGCTAAAAAAAATGGGTAAAACTCGCACAGGTAAAGCAACCTTTAACAGAAGCAAAAGTTATCATATGTGGGGACTATAAAAGTAATAGGTGGAGTAATAAATGCTAAATTATGGACAATCATAAAAAATGAAATATCGGTTGTTTTTTACTCTAAAAATAACTGAATATGTGTACCTATGTAGATGGAATAAA
>NW_007419865.1:0-541 GCF_000475195.1 Diaphorina citri
GACTTCTTCTTCTATTCGAGAGAGAATCGCTTGGTGTGCTTAATTGGCATCAGCTTCGCGCCCAGTGGCGACGCGTGGTAACATTGTCAGCTGGGCTTTATTGAAACCTTCGTCCACACTTTGAATATGTTTCTTATTGGTTCGTACTTATCAGCAGCTTCATCCTCACGATATAGGCTGGTATTTTAATAAAGTAACCAACTTTCCATGTCCGGATAACCATATCGTCAGAACATGTCTGCAGTACGTGGGAACGGTCACTTCTTTGGCATTTGCTGTCTGTAGGTCCTCTGGAGCCATATCGTCAGAACATGTCTGCAGTACGTGGGAACGGTCACTTCTTTGGCATTTGCTGTCTGTATGTCCTCTGGAGTGCACTATTCTGGTAGATTGGGAGAGGACAGGAGATGGGCCTTGTCTTAGATTCCACCATTGATCGTTCTTCATTTAAACAATTTTATTTTTTCCGTATGTTTCAGATCTTTTGATTAGTGTCTATCTTTAAAATGAATGAACATTTGTTTTCTATAACATTTGAAAA
>NW_007419866.1:0-541 GCF_000475195.1 Diaphorina citri
CTTTTCCACAAGTTTGGCCATGCCTCGGGATGAACTAGCGGGATTCCGGAGCGAAGCGACGGAATTCAGCTAGTGTGCAGCATAAAATCTCTTTGGTAGGTAGGTACTTACTTTTACTATCGGGTTCTGACAGGCCGCGAGAGCCCAAGACATCCAGTGAACCAGTAAGTCCAGTAACCTAGGTTGGTCCCTACTTTTAGTACCTAATTTCAATGTTGAATAATGAAATTTTCACGCGTGTCTTTTTACAGAGCCGGATAAACTTCAATATACCTACATAGGTAATTACTATTACGAAAATTGAAACCGGGACCTCAGTCCGGACTCCGGATGGGCGTCCGGACTCAATATGAGATCCAAATTTTCCACCATTCCGTAGGGAGCTCTAATTTCTGGTAGCTCTATGAACCTACAATATATAGATACCTACCTACCAACACCTAGAGCGGCTACAGCTATTTGAGTAGGGGAGACCGGGGCGTGTTCGGACGCTTTTCACTTTTTGATTTTTTAAATTTTTTTCACAAATGATATTGGAAAA
>NW_007419867.1:0-541 GCF_000475195.1 Diaphorina citri
TTCTTCTTCTTCTTCTTCTTCTTCTTCTTCTTCTTCTTCTTCTTCTTTCTCCTCTTCTTCTTCTTCTTCTTCTTCTTCCTCTTCTTCTTCTCTTCCTCCTTCATCATCTTCTTCACATTTTCACTTTTTCCTGTTTTCTCTAGAACCACATGACCGCAAAATGGTATTGGCTCATTTCCCCACCTCAATTGTGAAAGGGGAGGAGGCAGCATTGGAACACCTCCACCAACAAGGTGACCTTTCCATGGCATTTCTCTGCTTTCGCCTTAAAAGTCGCCAGATTTGTTTGGTTGCCCTTTCGGACAGAAAATGCTCTTGCGAGTGGTTCGGCAGAGCGGCCTACGGTGACGCGGCGGCTAGGATGATGCTAGAGCCTCGTTCGAAAGGTTATTCCTGCTACAAAAGCTTGAGAAAAATTAACATGTCCGAATAATTCATCTTTGGAAGTTTGAAGCACATCTACTACAAAATACAAATGTAAATTGGAAGCAAAACCTAATAGTAAAAAGAGCACATGAACTAATAATATGGTAAAATTGGT
>NW_007419868.1:0-541 GCF_000475195.1 Diaphorina citri
GATCTGAAACACAAGATAATACCTATTACATTTGAAACAGATAAATAATCAAAACTAATTTTAACAAAACTTCAAAGAGGATTAGATTTAAATCCTTTTTGAATGGATCATATTGATCATTGTCTTCTTGTTTTTACAGAACTTGAAATTTCAAATCAGGATACAATTTACTTTTTACAGGCTCTAAAGAGGACAAGCTGTCCGAAAATCATAGTCGAACAAACGGGCAAACTAAACGGATTTTTCAATTCAGTTTATTTCGAATTTACGATTTAGGAAAGGGCAACGCAGAAGGAAAAGAACAAGGCAATACGTGTTGGGAAATCAGGATCATCAGGAAATATAAGGAATAGGTAATCAGAGTCCTTCAATAATAATAATGCTGGAGAATTACTGTATGAGTTAGCTTTCCTTTATAAGGAATAGGAATAATCCTGGGGAATTATGAGGAATAGGCATCAATATTGGAAGGCATCAATATTGGAAAACATCAGAGTGCGGAAAAGAACATAAATCTACGTTTTGATGATAAATTACAATC
>NW_007419869.1:0-541 GCF_000475195.1 Diaphorina citri
AATAGAGCTGACACAGTCCTGGCTGAAGAGATTGGGAGAGTTGAATATACCAGCGAGTCCTAGCTTCAGTCTGTTGAAAGTGTTGGCCGATCCGTTTGAGATACGGAGCTGGAATGCGTTTGGATTGCCCAGAGATAATGTGTCCACGGAGAATGCCATCATTTGTAGCAAGTCCAGGAAGTGGCCTCTCATGATTGATCCTCAGGAACAGGTGATTATAACTTATGTGTTGCCTTGTAGCCAGTAGTTTACTGTAAAGTAGGCAGGAAGATACTTTCGATATATATGTACTTATGTATCTTGATTGGCATCATCTAAAGTGCTCATGAAGTGCTCATCCAAAGACCCCAAAGTAGTTGCACAGGAGTGAACTTTTCTGACAGAATGCCGGTTTTCTAAGAAGAAGAAAAAAAAAACACCTTTATAAACAAAGAATATTCCATTTGATATTAGTCTACATTTGTACCACCTACCTCGGTGGTGTAGTGGTCAAGGCGCTCGCCTGGTAAACAGGAGGGCGTGGGTTCAATCCCAGCCGAGG
>NW_007419870.1:0-541 GCF_000475195.1 Diaphorina citri
AAAAAAAAGATTAAAAATTAAAAATAATAAGTAATAATAATAATAATAATGTACTATCTAAGTAGCTGACCAAGAGCACCCCCCTCCCATTTTACTAATACCCGGCCAACGTTAAGCATCTGCTCAGGCAGCCAAGTAAGTATGTCAGGCCGGCCATTCACTATCAGGTAGACCTGACAGGCGAACCTGTTCAGGCGTATCTGTCTATCTGTCAGGCCTAGGTACCTGATAATGAATAGCTGGCCCTAAACACTTTCTGAGGGACTTCATCTTGTGTGTTTATATTTACTTATGGGTCTAGTTATATCACGATTAAATTTAAAACCCACTATGTAGTAATTACCTATGTAGTCTTTAATTTTAATTCAACAGATACGAAAGTACCTACTAGCAACTTAGTTCAAGCCTATAAAAGAGAATTTAGTACAGAGTGAACGAACTTTACAAGCTCATAGATACCTGCTTAACTTAAGTGAAGCTCATCCAGGTACTTAAGGAAGTTGTGAACATGAATGAAAAGAAGTAAGTCGTTTTTTTTTTT
>NW_007419871.1:0-541 GCF_000475195.1 Diaphorina citri
AAACACAACAAAGAGATTAGTGAAGGAGAAAACTATAAACTGCTAAGGTGTCCTAAGGTAGAAATCTAGAAACACACTACGATCAAGTCACGTCACTTCCTTGATATTGTAAGTAATTTCGTTCAGGACAGCAACACTACTATCACGTCAGGTGAGCTCAAGTAGTGTGGCTGTTATGAACGAGATTGCCTGCGTCACGTGAACTCATGGGGAATCAGAAAGATGTAGTACAAAGTTTTCCCATAATATTGTAAGTAATTTCGTTCAGGACAGCAACACTACTATCACGTCAGGTGAGCTCAAGTAGTGTGGCTGTTATGAACGAGATTGCCTACAATATTATGGGAAAACTTTGTACTACATCTTTCTGACTCCCCATGAGTTCACGAGACGTGATGGTAGTGTGTTTCTACCTTTATCGTTCCAAAAGCGATGAGAGAAGGAAGACAGGATTCCCAGAACAAACCTCATCTTTTTAGGATAGATTTCGTTCCGGGCAGGAATCGAACCCGCGACCTCGATTCCCGGCTAGGGCTCGAGT
>NW_007419872.1:0-541 GCF_000475195.1 Diaphorina citri
ATTGAGGTGTGAACAACGACATGCTTCAGAAGAAAACAGGTACTGCATTATTCCATGAGTAGAAAATGGTTACTGAATGATTATCTAGTTGAACAGGAAATGAGTCAACGAAATATTATAAGGATAAAGGGATAAAGGATGAATGAGGAGCCCTTGAATGAAATTCAGAATGGAGGAGACAAGACGGAAAGTGGAGAAAAGAAAGACGTAACAAAAAGAGAAGAAGTAGAGTAAGGATAAAGGGATAAAGGATAAATGAGGACATGAGGAGCCCTTGAATGAAATTCAGAATGGAGGAGACAAGACGGAAAGTGGAGAAAAGAAAGACGTAACAAAAAGAGAAGAAGTAGAAGAAGAGTGAAATGAAGTGGAGGAAAGGCAAGAATGGAAAACAAAATGCAATTAAGCATTAAGCACACATAATAGGTACATACACTTGAAAGGTTTTAATAATATGTAATAAATTGAAAAATGGGAGTATTTTTAGTTAGCGCTAAAAACGTGTGTTGCCAATGAGTTTGAACTTTGGGAAAATTTAGTA
>NW_007419873.1:0-541 GCF_000475195.1 Diaphorina citri
GGTCTGGACATTGATAAATAGTCATTCTAGCGACGACATTGAGATTGGACTAACATTAGTCATTTGAAGAAATCGGCTCGATTGACTCTGAGGTTATGGACTAAAATGTGGACTTTATCACCCCATAAATGAAGATTCTGTGTCCAAGATCATGGTATCACCCCATGAATGAAGATTTTATGTCCAAGATCATGGACTAAAATGTACATAAAATCTTACAGGACATATAGGTTATAGGCTAAAATCTGGACTGTTTTATAAGATACTTTAAAATGTGCAAGAATAGGCAAACGTAACGGGCCAAACGAATTTATACGAGAATAGCCAAAACCAATTTACTGTAAAGCAAAGGTCTTAAACGTACGTCACACGTGCCATTTGCCTTCTGTGTTTTACGAACATGGCCGGAAGAAAGGCAACGTTTCAAGTCTCATTGTCCCAATAAAGGTAAATAGATACAAGACACATAATGGTTTCCCTTTTATCGTCCATTTCTAATATGCATTTTGCAACCCTTGCCAACATTGTGTTCAGTTTTCCG
>NW_007419874.1:0-541 GCF_000475195.1 Diaphorina citri
CTCTCGCCTCCAGTTCCCTCTGCTTCACTTCCAACTCCTCCAGTTGACGTTGAATTTCTTGCGCCATCCGCAACCTGAAGAGGTACAATAGAAGGTGGGAAATAAAAATAGAATAATGGTTCTTTTCTATTCTATTCTAGAATTCTAGAAATAGAATATGTCAATCATGAGTTGAGACAAGTGACTTGAAAGGTACATACAACCAGCCTCAGTGGTGTAGTGGTTAGCACGGTGGACTTTGAATCTGGAGGTTGGTGGTTCGAGCCCAAGTCAAGTCAAAAATTTACCATAGTGTATTAAGCGACAATGACATTTGTGACAAGCATATGCGGTTAAAATAATTAAAATTTCTCTAAAACATAACTAAAAATTTCTGAAACATTTCCCTTGGCTCTCAGTATCTATGTAATAAATTGTATCTTGAAAGTTTGTTTCGCAAAAATTGTGCAACTGTTGCGAAACAAATGTTTCTGGTGGTTACCTACTAGGCTTAACAGTGTAACTCCTCCAATAGAAAAAAAAGGTCAACTCATACATACCT
>NW_007419875.1:0-541 GCF_000475195.1 Diaphorina citri
ACTTGTTCTTGAAGGTCACACCAAGTTTCTAGTCACTAAATTTTTGCTCCGTGAATTTCTAATTGTGTAAACGTAATTAGTGAAAAAAGTGTCAATAAGTTGTGTTCAAATTGAAGATTGAAGTCTCAGGAACATTTGTACATCACGATATCTGTGATGCTTTCGTAAGTAAAGGCACTGTAGACCTTTGAAAAAAGATATTTCCTTGGTTAGGAGAATTTAAAACCAATTTTACCAAACATAGGATCAGCTGATATCTCATTGTTAATATAACCAAAAACAAATACCCACATACCTAATCATTGATTAGTGAATGATAAAGGAGGTAAAACTTATCAACAGCTGATCCAGATAATACCTAACTCTAGTAACAGTTATCTCCGATAACAGAAAAAGGACGCACTTTTTATCTATACGCAGATTTGGTTCTCTAATCCGTGACAGTTGCAGTTAATTCTCAGTTTCGGCACTAGAGTGCAGCAGGATAGAGTATCCAACTCATTGAAAACTTTACACAGCTGATCAGATAAATTCACTACAG
>NW_007419876.1:0-541 GCF_000475195.1 Diaphorina citri
TTTTTTATTATTATTTTTTTTAGATAAATAAATAAAAACTAAAAAGTTGTTTCCAATTAGTACCTATGTTATGGAACATGCATGTCTCGTACCTACTTGACCTTTTTTCGAGCGGAGTAAGGTATACGTTTTTTGGGACTTGGGAGTAAACTCACCTTTTCCCATCAGGTAGGGATGAAGAGGTCCGCCTGTCAGGTCTACCTGATACCTCATGAGCACACACACTATCAGGTGGACTTGATCAGGTGGACCTGACAGTGAATGGCTGGCCTTAGAATATAGAATCGCAAATTGCAACCTAATTAGTTTGGAACTTGGAACTCTTGGAAGTTAGTATGTATAGTATGTACCTGCGCCTTCCTTGTAAGCGATAGGTCGCGGGTTCTAGAATGAGATCGCATTCTGTATGACCAATAGGGTCAGTCTCAGACGTCTCAGTCTGACAGGACATTAGGTAAAATAATATCCCCCACAAAAACACAAATGTGAAAAAAAGGCCAAGTTCCTATCCAAAAATGTCGGCCCTTAAAAGTGGTGAGAT
>NW_007419877.1:0-541 GCF_000475195.1 Diaphorina citri
TCATTTCTATGAATAACAATTTTCCTAATTATCACCTACTGATTAAAATAACTCTAATGAATTTTTTAATTAGTTTAATGATGGGTTTCAGCTAATTGAAGTGCTCAAGGCAGATGCAATAACCTCTAGTGTTGCATCTTCTGAACATTGTAATGGGGGACTTTAAACACGGAGTATACCAGCCTGAACTTCCCTTGCTAAAGAAATAGCAAAGGTTGAGTGCGAAGGGCATCCGCTCGTAAAAAAATCGTAGCCAAAACCAAAGCCATCACCCTAGGTCCGTCTGATTGACAGGCTGACGAATGCTCTCAACGAAATTTTGAATAGGTAATCGAACCCAGGACCTTGTACTTGGCACGCCGCGTTACCACTGGTCTTGATTGGATCTACCGTGCCCCTAATAATGTCGAACACTTACCTATCGGTAATCCATTACTATCTTGGTGCCTACCTTAGATATCTAGTCAAGTAGGTCTATCTAAGTACCTATACCAGGGGTTTCCAACTAGCGGCCGCGGGCCACATGTGGCCCGCCAGACTA
>NW_007419878.1:0-541 GCF_000475195.1 Diaphorina citri
GATTGGATAAGGAACTCAAGAAAGATGCGTCTTTAAGGGAGGACATTTCATATGATTGTCTGTAACCCTGTTTATCTTATCGGTGAAATCTTGAGATTACATCGCTCACGCCTAAGAGGAAATTAATCAGGCGATTATCCCATTCACTTCCTCTAGTTTTGTGTTAACAGTGAATATTGCAACATCATGAAAACCACGGAGTGTGCCAAATGCAAGTAAAAGTCAGCGGATTCTTACATGTTGTTTTCTTTGTTATAATCTAGGATGTTGCATATAGAGAGGAATTATTCACAAATCATGAGCTCATCATTTGCATATACGCTGATGCTGGGTATATTTTTGTCGCGTCGTCGCTTGATTGCATTTGTCAAATTTTGTAGATTTCAATTCTCACGAAGGGTTGACACTTGCCAAGATTCACTTGAATATATATTTTATGTTCGTGTCTAAGATGTGAGCTAGTGGGTGGATTATATCGTGCACGCAGTCTGGTTTTAATATACACATAGCTGAGCTCAGTACATGGAATTTCGTATTAGCA
>NW_007419879.1:0-541 GCF_000475195.1 Diaphorina citri
CGGCGGCCCGGAGGCGTTCTTTACCACCCAACCCTTTTTCTTCTGCATCTCTTACTTCTCCTCCTAATTATTTTCCTCCTCATCACCTTCCTCATCTTCCTCCTCTTAGTCCTCTTCCTCCTCCTCCTTCTCTTTTATAAAGAGTTTTGATAGAGGAAACTGTAACGCCTAAGGTCTTACTGTCCCATAAGCGAAGAGAGAAGGAATACAGGGTATGTGAAAAGCCAGCCATTCCGAGAGTGAATTTTAACCTTATCTGTTTAGGATAAAACCTTCCTCCTTTTATTAACTGTCTGTTAAAAATTAGAATATTCTGGGGTTATATCGTTAAGTTTAGAATTTCAACATCGCATTAGGTTCTAAACTAATGTCTCATTATACATTCAACAGTAATTAAATACGTATGTATTGCATATTGCATACTTTCATCGTTTTAATTTCGTTTCCCGAAATTTTCTTCTTTTTTTTCGAAGCAACTTCAAAAAAAGTTGTTCTCTCTCTCTCTCTCTCTCTCTCTCTCTCTCTCTCTCTCTCTCTCTCT
>NW_007419880.1:0-541 GCF_000475195.1 Diaphorina citri
TTGGACCGATTGCAATACTTTCTCATTACCTTGTATAGGTTCCCTATACGTAAAGGTAATAGAAAGTAAAAAAAAAAAAAAGTTCAACTTTTGGACACTTTTTAATGATTCCTCATTACATGGGGAGTATTTTAAGATAGGAAATTGTCGACCAAAAATCAGCCGCCGTAGGCGGCTCAGGCTCGGGACTTAGAAAAATTTTCATTTTTTTTTTTTTTTTTTTTCAAATACGTGTTCCGCAAATGTAATAGAAAGTCGTGTGATGTTCACACCAGATTTTTTTAATTCAGAAATCAATTAAAAACAAAAACTTGGCAACAAACTTATTTTTTATGTACCTAATAATTAATTATTAATTTTTTTTCTTTTCTTCGTTATCTGTTATATTCTTTTTTTACCTATCGTTTTATTTGTACAAAAAAGAACGTAACAGATAACGAACACGTTGTTGTTGTTGTTGTTGGTGTAGCGGCTTTAGCTTTCGCCGAATGGCGATAGCAGAATAAAGAAAAGATGTCTTTTTGTATCTGCTATACACCGG
>NW_007419881.1:0-541 GCF_000475195.1 Diaphorina citri
GGCAGCAGTGGACCAGTTTACCTCCTGTACGGCTCTGGAGTTGGCAAGCAAGGGGGTGCGAGTGAACAGTGTGAATCCGGGAGTTACATTAACTAACCTGCATAAGAATAGTGAGTAAGAAGTTATGAGTCAGCCTGATTCAGCTTACAGGGTATCTTGTAAGCACTAGGCTGTGGGTTTGATATCCACCTAGGATGAACTTCATCCTAAACAGATAAGGTTTGTTTTCAATAGGCAACTCCTCTGTACACTAAAATAATAATAGTGTTTATTTTTACTCCTTCTAGAAGACTAAAGAGTCCCTTTAATAATGAACTAAAGAGTTATTTAATTCCAGCAGTAGAATACTTCTCTCACTGTGTACAATGTTAAAATTCCATTGCTAGGCTGGGATTGAACCCATGTCTTCCTGATTACGAGACCAGTGTCTGAACCACTACACCACTTAGGATGACCTAATAATCAATTCCTGACCATCACTAACATCAACAATCATTTGTGACAATTTGTTTTTTTTTTTTTTTTTTTTTTTTTTTTTTTT
>NW_007419882.1:0-541 GCF_000475195.1 Diaphorina citri
ACACAATACTTCCCATTTAGGTGCTGGGTCAACACAAGAACACCAGAAAGTAACCCGTTGAAATATTTGCAACCGAAAAACGAGTACAAATTTTCGTCGATGGTGGGATTCGAACCCGGGACCTTCTGCATGGCAAGCAAGCGCGTTACCACTGGACCAACCGTACCCCCAATTCCATCTCATATTCTACTAAAAGCAAGCATTGCACTCCGAGACGGAAAGACCTTTAGTTCTGTAAGAAAAATATGTCGGAACCTAATATCCTACTTGTAATGCTTACCTACCTACCTACTTCCTGAAAACATAAGTCTCGAAAGGAACATAACTCTCCACAGTCGACAGGTTGGTATATCTAATTACACCGGTTGTAACAGAATTAAGACACTGAAAACTGCATATTGAAAAATACACAACGAAAACTGCATTGAAAATATACCTAGGTAATGAAAACTGCATTGTGCATATAATGACAATACTGGAGTTTTATAGACCAGGAACTTGTGTAAAAAATATTCATATGCAAAAATAAAAATAAAAAAAG
>NW_007419883.1:0-541 GCF_000475195.1 Diaphorina citri
GGGGATCGTAGAACGATTAGCTTCCCTAGTAATTATTCCTGTATACCGGGGTGAATTCTCACGAGTACATGGGTATGTGAAGAATGTTGGAGTATCAGAGGTGACGGGTAAGTTACATAGTGTGGACGATAACTTTGTACTTACAGGCCGGCGCGCCGGCAGGTTTGGTTAAAGTGCTGATCTTTCGATCTCCCAAAATCTCTCCACGTCAATCTCTTTCTGTATCTTGGAGTTTTGTGCCATTTTCATTGGCCTGGCCTACTTGTATAATTTGCCTTATATGTATAAGATAAGTAATAGGTAGGTACAAGTACCTGAAGTATTAAATTGTGTAATTAGGTATACGCCTATGAAAGACAAAAATCAGTAGATAATAACGATTTACCTATGCCCAAAGGCCACAATAATTATTGACCTTAATAGGAAGTAGGTATGTTGTATAAAAGGAAATACATATTATAGGTAACTTCGAGCAAATGTGCTGACGCATCGACACTGAATCAAGTATGAAACGTACTCCCGTATTGTAAAAACTTCATTT
>NW_007419884.1:0-541 GCF_000475195.1 Diaphorina citri
GCCATATGAACGGAGTTGGTTAGTTCTTTTCTCGAACTTTGATGTGTTTGAACTGTCTGAAGATTAACGATATGAAAAACGTATATTTCAGACGGAGCAGATGTGATACCGCGCCACTTTTCTTCCCCTTTGGACAAATGCACGTACAAGGTCCATCATGTTCTAGGCACCCTATCCAACAGGCGATCTTCTTCTGCAGACACATCAACTTTGGATTTGTCAGGTAGGTAACTATGGGAGAGTACAGGGAATTTAGGATATATGTAGGTTATAGTAGTAAGGCGGAGGGAGGAAAAAGGTATAAGTATAAGTAGCCGACTTTTTAATAAGGGAAGTATCATCCCTACAAAATCCAGATATGGTTACCGTGTTCGCGGTCCTTACGACTTAACTTGAGTGTTTTATGGGAGAGGGATTTTTACAAAGTATATGCCTTCCATAAAGGCTTATTCTGCTTTTATTAATCCAAACTTGTTCACCTCCCTCCACAGGTTACGCCCTTCATCAAACCCTGCGCACGGCTCCTTACGACATGTACATC
>NW_007419885.1:0-541 GCF_000475195.1 Diaphorina citri
CAGCTACTGCTAAATAACATCCCGCAGCAGCTAAAACCATAGGAATCATAACAGCATTTAACATAATAGCAACAATAAAATAATAATGAGCAATATGATTAATGTAATTTTATTGCATCATCAAGCACCTACCTATGTACATCTCTTAATACCCAACCATGGATGTTAGGGTAGTTAATAGAACTCAAATCATGTCAATTTCAGTGTCCTGACAAAGGAATTATCAATGACAGGCGACACGGTATAAGAATTTTTTATGCAGGAAACATTGAAAATATACATACAACTGTACCTACATATGTAGGTACGTACATACAACACATTTATATAAAATATTAGGTAGGCAGTAGATTAATTTATCTCCTATATCTTGGGATGTGTCATTGTCAACCCCTATACAATACATATTATATCCAACGAATTCAATATACCAATATATCCAATGAATTCATTATGGTTTATCATAGCGATTACTCAACAGGATTTCCACAATATGATGATGAAGCAAATAATATAGTCCTCCTCGTTAAATAAAACAAAA
>NW_007419886.1:0-541 GCF_000475195.1 Diaphorina citri
ACAAGAAAAAATTATGCTTATCGGTGATTTCAATATCCCGGAATTGACAAACCCAGAATTAGCACAGACAAGCAACAAAGTAAAAGCACTTGAACAACTATTGAATATCTTGGATCTTGAATCGCATAATTCTTCAATCTATAACTATAAAGGCAGAACTTTAGATCTCGTTCTGACGAACCTGAATAAATACAAAATTTCAAGAAATAAGCACATAACAATTGAGATAGAAGAAGAAAAAGGACTTGTAAAACCTGACAGAAATCACCCTCCACTTGTTATTAATGTTGCCTTGGAAAGAAACATGGATTTTGACAGTAGTAAAAATAATGAAACCTTTTCACAAGCTTTTGCCTTTCACAAGGCAGACATGAATGCTTTGAAAAATGAATTAAATGACATAGATTGGTCTAATATAGAAACTGAGACTGACACTAATAAAAAGGTAACTGTATTTTATGAAAATTTGACCAAAACGTTCGAAAAGTGCATTCCAAAAATAACAGTAAATAAAAAAGAAACATAAATTTCCCAAATGGTG
>NW_007419887.1:0-541 GCF_000475195.1 Diaphorina citri
AGGCAGACGCGCTACCAACTAAGTTAACTAGACTGGAATTTAAGGCTTTAATGGCAGGATTCTCACATAGTGAGCTCTTCCACTCAACCGGTGGAAGATTTTGTATAACAGCCCTACAAAAAGTCGCTGTCAAATGTGTACATTCTCATTTAAACCTTCAGCCCTAGCCAGCCTTGTTAGCTTGGAGGGTAACGCGTCTACCTTGTAACCTAGGTCTCTGGTTCGATTTCCACCCTGGGAGAATTTTATCCTAAACAGATAAGGTTCGTTCTCGGAACGGCTGACTTTTTCCTATCCTGTCTTCCTATTCTCTTCGATTTCGGGACGATAAGACCTCAGCAGTTACAGTTCCCTCTATGAAACCTCTAATAAAATCCTTCTCCTATAGGATAAGGGTTGTAGAAAACTAGAAAAAGGGGTGTTTCTTTCTAAGCCACCATTTCAGCCATAAAATTCTGCATTGTAGGTATAAAGATGGTAGTGATGATGATATTAAAGATAGTAATGATGATGAAGATGATGATTTGATGAAGATCTTGAA
>NW_007419888.1:0-541 GCF_000475195.1 Diaphorina citri
TTTTGTTTACTATTACTGTATTTTTACTACTACTCCATTACCTGTTATACTATGTACTTCTACTTCAAGAAGTTCTAGTCCATTATTAGTGCTCCATTATGGTTCAGAAATCTTCGAAGTTCTTCCAATTGAAGTTCAGAGCAGGATCACAGCTGTGCTGGACTTGGAATGGCAGCGTTACAATTGCAGATGCACGATTCCAGAAATTCACGATGTTTGTGTTTTCGTTTTCAAGAGAACAATACTCTTTGTGCCTAGTTAGTATCTTCTTTAGAGTGTACAGAATTTTGGTTATACCAAGCAGCGGGTTGGATATATGTGGGTAAATTTCACCAATTCTAACTCTGGCACAAACAAACAACTCGATCTCTGGAGTGGCTCCTAGGATAAAGGAGTCTTTTAGTCTCATAAGATGTACCATTTTCTATAATCTCCATCATCTAACACTGATTCTCGTAACTCTTGCATCCTGTTCTGCATCCAGAATCTCCAGGTAATGAGGTTCGAGTATACCATCTTATGGTAAACTGAGTAATGACTG
>NW_007419889.1:0-541 GCF_000475195.1 Diaphorina citri
GAGCCGCCCTCGGCCGCCAATGAAGCCGCCACGCCCCAGGGTCCGAAGGCCGGAGTGGGCGTGGATGATAGGGTTGCATTGTACCCGGAACAGTACCCGGGGAAAGTGTGCGCGCTGTGTAACCTGGGACAGCGGAGTCAGCTGGGCCAGGGTTCATTGCTCAGGTGAGTTGACTGAGAGATCTAGTCCACTACTCGGAGTTAGAAGAACAGACTACTTACGATTTTTTTTGTAGGTATTTAGTCTTCTGCTAAGCTGATAATGAAGCTTCCAAGGGACGGGCTTCTAAGGTCTAAAGGACGGGCTACTGTATTTGCTTCGGTGTCATCTGTCTGTCCCCATTGAAGGACTTATCCAAACCTGGTCGACCTATATATCAAATTAAAGGTCTTTTTACCAGGAACACGAAAGTGGTGGTGCACAATGTTATCCAGAGAACCAAAAAGCCAAAAAATGCTTTTTCGGGGATTTTTTTTTCACATTTTCTCACACAAATGAGCTCTGATCTTGAAATTTGTCGCGACGACCTATGAACTCAAAG
>NW_007419890.1:0-541 GCF_000475195.1 Diaphorina citri
CTAAAAAGAAGAAGAAAGAAAATATGTTGTGTTAAATTCAGAACTTTATCATACCAAAATTTAATGGTGAAATTATCACTTCTTACTAAAATAATTGTTTCCATATTTTACCATTTTTTTACCTTCACAGTATGTTTGCCAATTTTCCATCTCCATATGCCTAAAAATTTCTTTTATTTCCCTCCCCCAAATGTCATCTCATATTGTGTATTGTGTTGTTATGACATCACCAAAAGTTATTCATCATGTTTAGATACAACTGTACCTAGTATGTATTTTTCTCTTGGTGTTGACACTCAAGCCCCCAGAGACATGGATCAACATTGGTTACCATTTATCATACACATTCACATGTTTCCATTTACAACAACACTTTATTCACACTGAGCAAGGGGTATACATAATGTTTTTCATGTTGACATGCTTCCAAGAAATTTAGTGCTGTTTTGACTTTTATAGTGTCAATTCTTGATCTTGAATGAAATTCTCTCAAATGAGACATGAGAAACGTCTAACCTGGATTCCAATATTCAAATTCAAA
>NW_007419891.1:0-541 GCF_000475195.1 Diaphorina citri
AGGCTGAGTGGGCCCCGCAACAGCCAGTCACGGAATCAATCATTTGGATGATACAAATTTCTTGACCCCGCCGGGAATAGAACCCGGGTCTCCCGCGTGCAAGGCGAACGCAATGACCACTACGCCATGGGAGCTGACGAATATAGATTAGTAAGAATAACCATATGTATTGTCTAAACAGTAAACACTTTCCATAGTTCACTCAACACATGGCATGTCTGTGTAATTCATATGTGCCAGTGAGCTGGCATGTCACACACCCACTCCCTCTGTTCTATTGCACATCTAGATACCGGTAATCATATGCCAGCGACATTCTACGTACTGTCTTGTAATAAGGAAGACCGGTATTGAGTTATTACTTTTAATATACGAGTATAAGTAATACTTGTAGTATATCCCAACCTGTTGTATTATTATACTACACATTTGCACATACCTAACTCAGTAAACTACGACGAGACACTACGGGGTGGGCATGCTACGACACAGACCTATGAAAAATGTCAACCAAACGGCGACATGGTTTACCCTTGGTTTT
>NW_007419892.1:0-541 GCF_000475195.1 Diaphorina citri
TGTCTGTATAAATAAACAATAAAAAAAACCCCTCCCCCAACTGTGAAGAGTAAAAGCTATTTGTGTTCTTCTTTTCAACTTTGTTCATAGTTCATGGATTTCGACTGTGGCTCGTTCGACGTACATATAATATAATAATACATTGTACATTCGTATGTTTACCTATGGAGTTACCTACCTATAGAGGTACATAAGTATGTACCTGTAGGTCTTACACAAACTTCTCCAATACCTCTCCTCTCTCCTTCTGTTCTTCTCCTTCATTCAGTCTAAAGTTCATCGAGAGAACCCAAATACCTACTGAGCTATTGACCAATCCGCACAACCGGTTATAATCCATCTCAGCATGACTTACATCTACAGAGTATGGTGCAGATATTTTTTATACCATCATATCATTATCCTAGTGAAACTTGCCTGGTATAGGCGAAAAGAGAAAGGTTTTCTGATATCTGCGAGTATCTTTCTCTCTCCAGAGTATCTTTCAATAATAAGCTTAGATCCAATATCAGTGTGTGATTTCACATACGTCCCAGTACTG
>NW_007419893.1:0-541 GCF_000475195.1 Diaphorina citri
AAATATATAGGCAACGATTTCGTTCTGTGTACCCATGTGTATGTCTAACAAATAACCATCTACCTACCCACTTACCACTGTCTACCTATCCCTACCTAGCATCCATTACGTGTATAATTTACGTAAGGTAAATATTTTATTACGTGTGTTCCGTGTTTGTATAGAATAGAACGTGACATTCAAGCAAACTAGGCGACACAATCAGGGGGTATGTGATGGATAAGAACGAAAATCATGGTAATAGGTATAGTCTATACTCTATTTCTATCGGTTGTATAGATTTAGAAGTAGGTATATATTGACCATGTTAATAGAATAAGGCCGTATACAAACGGAGCTACTAAAACGAAACCTTATTAACGCCAAATTCTAACTGGTTTAGAGTCATTCCCCATATTATGTATGTAGAACAATGGGACTCCACACACAGGGCAACTGGTTGGTAACTTGTTAGTAAGAGTTACGCCATTGTATTACACAGGGAGTGACTCAGTTCCTTTTTATTAGTCCCGTGTGTAGACGGCTTAAATCAGAAAGTCGT
>NW_007419894.1:0-541 GCF_000475195.1 Diaphorina citri
TTTTCAATACGCCAACCTGAGTGGTGTAGTGATTAGCACGGTAGACTTTGAATCTGGAGCTTAGTGGTTCGAGTCCAAGTTAAATCATAAAATTTATCTAGGTGTAATAATCGGGGGACGACATTTACAAGCATTTTCTATGCTTGTCAGGAAGACAGGACAGGCGAAAGTCAGCCATACTGAGAACAAAGCCTAGGCTGGCGAGCTAGGTTTCAAACTCTCAAAACCAATATTGTGGTCCTGCCTATACATAAACGGTAGGTCCTATATTAAGGAAGGAAGAAAGAAGAATAGACATGCCACATGCGGCATGCAGGAAGGCGACTTGTTCTGTTTTAGAAACTTCCACCGTAACCAAAAGTCGTACAGTTCCCTCTATGAAAACTTTTCGGGGGGAAAAAACTCCGATTGTGGTCTGGCCATAAATGGTACCATAGAGAATAGACATGCCCTGACATGTGGCATGCTGGCATGCAGGAAGGGGACTTGTTTTGTTTTTGAAACTCCCAAAGTAAACAAAAAACAGGTCAAAGTCACAAAG
>NW_007419895.1:0-541 GCF_000475195.1 Diaphorina citri
AAACAGACTCGGAGGGTAGATGGCAGTGAGGCACAACACCAGAGACTTAGAGATATTACGAAGAGGCGAAGGTTATAGCTGTTCAAGAAAAAATAAACTACTGTTGCTACTAACATTTACAGTTGACTCATTGCTAGTGACATCAAGAAGAGAAGGACAAGTTATATCCATAAGAGATTTTACCTCACAATTTGACTTAGGCAACAACATAGGGCTACTTACATGGTTCAATGAAGATAAAACACTAACTAGGTTTTTACATAGATGGTTTTTACCTTTGGTATTGAAGTGTAATCCATGCTTTGTATACATGTCACGAGACATAAAATAGTTACACTCAAGGAAGTAAAAATGATATACTCGACAAAGATTGAGAATAGAAAGATTTGATCCAAATATGTTGCTATTGTGTTTCTTCCTTCCATCAAATCGATACGGAACACTGGAGAAAATCAAGTTAGTTGACGAAGCAAGATGAGCAAGAGATTGGAAAATTTTATTCAGATGCACCGGTGTTAAGTGAGGTATGTCGTTCACTCCA
>NW_007419896.1:0-541 GCF_000475195.1 Diaphorina citri
TACCTAAAACTTTCTCGCTTTGAGTTCATAGGTCGTCGCGACAAATTTCAAGATCAGAGCTCATTTGTGTGAGAAAATCTGTAAAAAAAAATCCCCCCAAAACAAGTTTTTTGGTTCTTTGGCTTTTGGGTCTCTGGACAAAATTTGCACCACCACTTTCGTGTTCCTGATAAAAAGACCTTTAATTTGATATATACCTACATAGGTCGACCAGATTTGGATAAGTCCTTCTATGGGAACAGACCGACAGACAGACAGACGACACCGAAGCGAATACAATACCTATACCTTTTTTTATTACTATCGTAATAATAAAGGAAGGACGGGCTAAAAATGAATGAACAAAAAAGAGAAGATAAAGGAGAGAAAGAACAGGTAGCATCAGGGGGAGAAGGGAGAGGAAAAGGAGAAAGAGAGAGTTCACACATAAAAGATTACAGTCAGAGATAACTAAAGGATGTGTAAAAAAAAAACATAGACAAGCATATCTCTATAGCTAATAAGAGGAAAATAAGTAGACTAGTAGAATAAGGGAAAGAAT
>NW_007419897.1:0-541 GCF_000475195.1 Diaphorina citri
ACGCTTCTTGTACAATGGAGCTTTCGGGTTCAATTACTAGAGGGTTAAAGATTTTTTTTAACTTTTGTATTTGGATTACACCTTGAATTTAGTGCATTTCCCAAGAATATTTCATTTCCTGAAAGGTATTTCCCGATATTGTCGAACTGGCAGGCCATTTTCTCTCTGGAAGATTTCAAAGAGAACTGAAGAGGTTAAAGGTATTTTACATTATAATGTCTTGAACCGTTTTCCCTGAGTTTCCAGCATTATCTCAAGATCGCTGCCGTAATCTTCTTATTAATGGACCTGAAACAATGTTGCAACGTTTATGGTTATTGGTAAGTAAGGTAAGTTGGGTACATAGGTTAGGGAAATATCAAGGATTTATTTTGATCATAAAACTACGAAAAAGAAAATATTTTCAAAATAAATTTAATAAGAACTGCCTACTATAATTTGCCTCTTCTTCTTCTTCTTCCCTCTCCATAGAAAAAGCCATCTCAATAGAGGTTAGGATAAGCTTGGGAAAATGGGAAAACATGTCGTGTGACCGAGTGTA
>NW_007419898.1:0-541 GCF_000475195.1 Diaphorina citri
ATAACTTGGAAGCTCTACTGAAATAGATTGACCTTGGCTACCCAAAAGCAGAGATACCGGCTGCCCTATCTAAATAATACATTTTATTTTGATAGACAAGATATACATATGCACCTACCTATTTTGGATCTAGCTAACGAGGCAGCTTGTTTGGTACATTGGTAGGTTAGGTATCTCCTAGTTTGTCTACATACTTACCTCGTTTGAATGTAGACCTATGGGCCTAACACTTCCGGTTCGGTGAGACAAATACGTGGTTCGACTGCTAAGAAAATTTCCATGTTCAAAGGAAATCAGTTTGGCAACGTTTGAAAATTGTGACCGCCATCTCTCGGCCCGTCAGCCGTTAGAACACTGGAGTTAAACAACGTCGACCGTGTTTTGTATTTGGATGGTGTCAGGGGACTGTAACAGGTGGTCGCTGTTGGTTTTGTTTGGCTTCTCTCAGTTGTTAAGCATGAGAACAGATTTTGTTAATCTGTATGATCTTTATGTACTATATTTTTTCATCCCCCCCCCCCCCCAAAACTTTTGTTAAGGG
>NW_007419899.1:0-541 GCF_000475195.1 Diaphorina citri
AAGCGAATACAATAGTCCGTCCCTTATACCTTTTTTTATTACTATTGTAATAATAAAGGAAGGACGGACTAAAAAGGGGACAAAAGAAAGAGTGAAAATAAACAAGAGTACAAAAGATACTTTTTTGTTATCAACTACCGTACACACGTACAAACAAAAAACCCCTAAAACTACGTATACTTATACGTATGTATACGTTCCTTCTTCACTTGCCTGACATTACCTTTTGGCCTGTTCACACCCAAAGTGGCATTTCTGGGAGAACATTGAATTTGTAGATACTAGAGGCATATTCTATGAACAACATTACAATATTTACAATAGAAATTGCAAACTTTTCGTGCTCAAATGCGTAGAACTGTTTGTAGATTTTTTTGCTGCGTGAAGAGGGGGCAAATCAGAGTGAGAAGCTCAGAATCTTTTTATTATGGAATAGGCTTCTTAGCGAATGGTTGGTAACAGATCTCTGTAGGTTGAGTTTGATAGAGGGAACTCGTCCCGAAATTGAAGGACAGGATAGCAGAAAGCCAGCCGTTTCGAG
>NW_007419900.1:0-541 GCF_000475195.1 Diaphorina citri
CACAGGGGAAGAAAAAAACAAAAGACGTAGAGGAATAAGACCAAAGAGAGAGGGGGAAAAAAGTAGGAAAATTCGGGGAAAAAATGAAAGAAAATTCGAGAGAAACGGTAGGTAAAACAGCGAGAAATTTTAATAAGAAGAAGGAGAAGAAGAAAAAGAAGAAGAAGAAAAAGAAGTAGAAGGAGGAGAAGAAGAAGAAGAAGAAGAAGAAGAAAAAGAAGAAGAAGAAGAAGAAGAAGAAGAAGAAATTGTGAAGAGTAGAAAACGAAAGAAAATTTGATAAAGAAACGGCGAAAAGTACCTACAACCTAGAGGTAGAAATTGAGAAAGAAAGGGTGAAAAGTAAACAGAAAGAACTTTGAGGAAGAAAGGGCGAAAAAGAGACAAGAAAGAAAAAAAAGTAGGTAGGTAAAAAGGAGAGACCGAAAATAGACGTTTGTGTGAACGCCTGGTATCTATTTACGTATTAGAGCCGGAGCTGAGGTACATTTTTTCTACCTCATAAGGTACAAAATTTTCTTCCTATGGATCTGATGGGGGT
>NW_007419901.1:0-541 GCF_000475195.1 Diaphorina citri
TAGGTTAAACGCAAGAAGGAGTTTTCACAAATAGAGCAGTGATTAGTGTTATTATAGGGTTAGGTTAAATACAAAAAGCTTTTCTTTTCCATGGACGTGACTTCTGCATAATTACCCAGTTCATTTTACAATCTTTAGCTCAAATTCCTTGATTCCTTCTATCTTTTATTGTTAAATATCTTGATTCAATTTCAGTTTGGTAGGTAGATAGGTAACTTAAAATATTGACTTGAATGTCCCATATTTTATGAAGGTACTTTCTAACCTCAATCCTGACACATTGGAATCAAATTACTCCATTTCTCTATTCTCTTCAGGGTAGACGTTACATTTGAAACGTTAACCTAATATCAACTGACACATTTTAAAGATAATTAATCAGAAACTTGAAGAAATACGACAAAAAACGTAAAACTCTAGCAAAAAATGAGAAGAAGAAACAAAATGCGGAAAACGGAGAAGCCATTTTTAGTTTTTTCACATTTTGAAATTTTCAAAATTTCGCGGGTAAACCGCGTTTACAAATAAACACGACTGCGCA
>NW_007419902.1:0-541 GCF_000475195.1 Diaphorina citri
ATCGGACCACTTCCCCGATGGAAAATTCCGTATACAGGGCCACTTGTTGGGGCATGTGCCCTAACTGCTTCTTGTTCTTGATGAACACCCGAATCTGGCCATAGTCAATGAGATGACGTCCTACCAGACAGCTGAGAAGGGTGGTCTTACCACAACCACTGGCACCGAGTAGACCGTATCTGAAACAGAAGGAATGAGCGGGTGAGGTTACCAAAACTGGTAAAACCAATGGAGGTACCTATGGGTAAAACCAAGTTGGGTAGATTAAATGGCTATGTGAGTATTAGGTATCTATAACTACTCTTAAATTCTAGTTTAGGAATTTGCATGGCTAATAGGCTGATACGCACCTATTTTATTTAATTTTTCCCTCTATTATATTATGTAGGTAAGTAGGAAGTAGGTAGGTATCCTAAAAAAGGATTATTTTTAACAACCATTTTTCCCCGTAACAATTAAAGAACGGTATGTAGGTAAGTAGGAAGTAGGTAGGTATCCTAAAAAAGGATTATTTTTAACAACCATTTTTCCCCGTAACAAT
>NW_007419903.1:0-541 GCF_000475195.1 Diaphorina citri
AGTAATCCACAAAAGTGACTTCATCAAAAACTTCATCACTTTTTTTTTTCAACTTTGTACCTAAAGTTTGTGATAAACGATAAACTTGTAGATCAACAACATAGGTTTCAACATAATTTACAGTGATTGAGCCTAATCTCACTTAGATAATGGGTCCCATGTTCCAGTTGTTTGAAATAACACTATAGCTCATAATATTACATAATCACTAAACATTTCTTTGTTCTATTGAGATCATGGAGGTTGCAAGTCAACAGTAAATAAATAAATAAATAAATCTTTTTATTGTAATATAAGTTAGGAATGTAACAAATTACAAAGCAAAGCACTACCTACCTACTTATTTATTTAGGTTTGGAAAAAAACTCCGGTAATTTGGACAGAAAAAAACAATGAAATGTTTAAAAGATTTTGACCTTTTGATCATGTTTCAGAGACTTTTGTTCAAAACATTTTGAAGAATTTAGCACACTCTGAAGTTGCACACAGCTCGGAGGAACCATTTCTAAATAATGTAGTGGTCAAGATGCTAGTGTAGTAA
>NW_007419904.1:0-541 GCF_000475195.1 Diaphorina citri
CGTAGAGATGCAAGGCGCCCGCATTTCACTTGTCATCCCGTCGTGCATACAGGGTCAAAACCACGTCCTCCAACGTCTGCTGAGAACATGCAAGGTTGTCCATGTCCATTGTGACATCATCTTTGATTCTTTTTTCCGTGAAATAAAATTCTGTGCTAAAAAGGAGGGGCGATTTTAAGAATAGGGAGTTCACATAATGGTAACTTGGTAGCCCGCAAATCTTCAGTAATTCTAATCGGTAATACGATCAGCCCAAGCATTCTTATTACCGCTTGACACTTACTCCGGTAAAGCCCAACGGGATTTTTATCAAAATTAAATTGGGACGTTCCTTTATGATTTTATGAATGAACTTGCCAATAGGGAAATTAATGTAAGTAGGTGTGTTTTTAGCAATCCACATTATCATAAAGTAGTAATGTTATCAACTTAGGGTTTACCTTTCTTTTGTACCTACTCTTCTGTGGTTTTGTGTAAAGCTGTGTCCGTTTTCTCCCACGTAAATCCGGACCTATTCTGCACGTAGACGATAAACTTTGAT
>NW_007419905.1:0-541 GCF_000475195.1 Diaphorina citri
TGACTTTCCTCTTGATATCCAGTGTTATATTCATCGAGCAGGAAGAACAGCCCGGGGTAAAAACCAGGTCAGTAAAACATCAATGATAAAAAAAAAGTGATTTGGTGAACTGCAGAACTCATCCTAGATGAAAGGTCCTTACGAGGCGTCCGATGGTCGGGTCGGGTCAAAATCAATTGAGAAAACTTCTATGCAAGGAACATTTCTGACAAATTTTATACAACCTGGACGAACCCGTTCGAGAATTGTGATGAAAAGTCTGAAATTACCAACTTATGAATGTATACTTTACTTCCTACATACAAACAAGATGTGAATTCCTCGAGTCAGAACTCACTTCATTGGTTCAATTATCCAGTGTTGGTTTGACTCTGTTTACCAATCATAGGGTTGCAGGAATGAATAATAATAATAATAATATTTATTTTAATTGCCATTATTATTATTTTTTTTTCCTCTTGAGCCTCTTGTGTAAGGTTGTGTTTTGTTTTTTGTCATCTATCTTTTTTATTTTTTCACTTACTGTTTATTTTTGTCTAAC
>NW_007419906.1:0-541 GCF_000475195.1 Diaphorina citri
AAATGAGCAGCGCCACAGGCGAAATTTTTGATAATTGTGAGCTACAATTTATAGAAACCAGAATTAACGAAATTGAAACTTTTATGCCCACAGACGAAAATTTTGGTCTCTAATATTAAAAAACTTAGCTATCAAAAACACAAAATTTGGCGCCGCAGGCGAATTTTTTGGTCTACAATAGTAAGAGAAGCAGACTTGTCAAAGGTGTAATCTTCAGGGCCGCAGGCGAAACTTTTCAGTAAGTATGTAATCTGTAGCTTGTCATGTGTCAATTAAGTAAATACGTGTAAAAGACGAGTATATTTATTTTCCCCAATACGTTTCTATAGAACACTAAATGACAGCGCCGCAGGCGAAATTTTTTTCGAGAAAATTTAAGTAGCTCCTTCAAGGTTGCATACTTTTTTTTACTGCCCAAAGTCTTTTTCTCGTTTTATAGGCTTTGAAATATTCCCAAAACTTATTCATGAAGAAACAAAATTTCAGCGCCGCAGGCGAAATTTTTGAGAGATTATATGTTGCCCCTTCATGGTTGCATACT
>NW_007419907.1:0-541 GCF_000475195.1 Diaphorina citri
TCCATACCTCGGCTGGGATTGAACCCACGCCCTCCTGTTTACCAGGCGAGCGACTTGACCACTACACCACCGAGGCAGAGTAGCGCTGGTCTTACTACGCTTTTGTAGCACGTAGAATTCACTACTCGAATAAAACCTAAAACATCATTTCCAGCCCTGGTAAGTCAGCACAAGATAGAAAAATGTTCGCTGTGTCACCAAATTATCATCAGTAGCTATTCAAGAGTCATTACAGTAAGTTCAAAAGCGCCGCGCTGTGTTCTTTCAGTGAAGTCGGATTTTCTCATTTCGATAGGTCTGAAAATGGGACGAAAAGAAGTCTCGTTATTTCGAGGAGAATACTGGTTCAGCTTTTGAATGTTTGAACAACAAATAACCTTCTGATTCAGTTACAAATGAACTTTTCAACCAGCGGCGATAGCACGTTGAATTCAGCACTACCCAATGTATCATTTGAACGTTGCGCAAGGTTCCGGATACTAATCCGAATGGGTGGCCATCTGCGCAAGTGCTGCTGGCTCTTCCTGCCCCTACTCAAGCT
>NW_007419908.1:0-485 GCF_000475195.1 Diaphorina citri
GTAATATAAATATGGGGAAGAGGAGCTAGTTCGAGCTCAGGAGAAAAAGGTGCAAAATGGCAGGAACTCAGATTATGACCCCATAATAAGGGAAAAATAAATCATTACATGAAAGTAAAATCAAAAAATCAAATCAAGAATGATAATAAACTGAATATTAAACAAATTAGGTAGGTACCTACATAGGTACTGATTTTCTCTAATCACGATCGAATAAACTACGGGCTAAAAAATTCCCGGAGGGACGGGCCCAGCTTGTTTTATATTCAGTGGTTTAAAACACCGATTCTTCTGTAATCTCCTGGAGATGTAGATACAAAACTTCTACATAGTTATTAGTTACCCAGACATACATAAGTATTGAACTTTAATTTAAATTAAACTAGTTCAGTACTTAATGTTTCTACTCCCAAACAACCTAAGCCGCCCCTTGCTCTTCTTTTATTATACAAATTATCATTCTAAAAAATTCATAATTTTCCCCC
>NW_007419909.1:0-541 GCF_000475195.1 Diaphorina citri
AGAGAGAGAGGGAGAGAGGCAGAGAGAGAAGGTAAAAACGAGTCAAAAGGCCAAAACACTTGAGAGTCTGTAAGATGTTAAAAGTTAAGTAGGTAGAAAGAGAGAGATGGAGAAGTAGAAAGGAGAGAGAGAGGGGAGGGATGAAAATTAAAAGCTTTAGACATAGGATAGAAAGAGATAGGGAGATAAAGAAATGGAGGTACAAAAAAGAAAAGGAGGAAGAGCGAGAGAGAGAGATAGAGATAGAGAGAGAAGGAAAAGGGACGATAATTACAAAATGGGAAGGAGAGAGAGAAAGAAAGAGAAGGGAGCGATAATAATTAAAGGGGAAGAGAGAGGAGAAAGCGGAAAGGAGAGAGGGAGAGAAAAGAAAGAGTGATAGATAGATAGAGAGAGAGGAAGAGAGATAGAGATAGAAATAATAATTAGAGGAAGAGGAAGAGAAATTTTGGGAGAGAGAAGGAGGGAGAGAGAGATGAATATAAGGTGGTTGTAAAATAGGACAAATTAAACGAGGCTGGGGATTGAGAGTGAGAGAGAG
>NW_007419910.1:0-541 GCF_000475195.1 Diaphorina citri
TTTCATAGATTTTTATACCATGTACCTACCTAATTCTTATTCTTCCTCTTCGCCTTTTCCCATGTTCAACCGTGGTCAGCGTTTTTCGTCAGCCTCTCAATCAGCCCTAACTAGGGTGACATTTGGTTTTGGCTACAAAAAATTTATGAGTGTATGCCCTTCGTGTGTGATTCTTATTGAATATTGAAAATATTTTGAAACTTATTCCTTCCAAACGTAAAAAAAAACTCACGACCTGTGACTGGACTTGTAGAGATTTCAAGTATTTCGCCCGGGGGGAAACCGATTAACAATAGACGGATCAATAAATACATATCAATATTGTTTAAATCACTGATTATACAACACGCACGCGTGGTTTTCTGATAACGTCAGTTCTGATAAGGATACGAACATGGTTTTGATTACACTTTGGTGATAAGGCCTCGTAATGGTAACACAATACCAACTAGGAAATATGTATTCACTAGCTGAATTCCGTCGCTTCGCTCCGGAATCCCGCTAGTTCATCCCGAGGCATGGCCAAACTTCTGGAAAAGGC
>NW_007419911.1:0-541 GCF_000475195.1 Diaphorina citri
AAGTTCATTGAAATAAATCTTACCCATGAGTCCCATCACACAAGAAAGATAGTCATATTTACAAAATTTACAAAGTTCTACGAATATAAATTACTGATTTTAAATCTACACGTGTGATAAATTGAGCTCTACATACAGAAGTGAGGAATTACCGAGTTTAAAATCTATTTGAAAGAGGTAAGAACTATCTTGTGAGAAGGGAATACAAAATAGTGTGAAGAGGACTGGACTATAAGGTGAAATGGTAAATATAGGTAAGTGAACGTTTGATCATTTTGAGGTCTTATACTGGTGGTGAAGTCTAAAAGAAGTAAAAATAAAGTGTTACGTAGAAAGGACTAAAAAATATTAGAAGCCATATTGGGGAGATGCATATGAAATACATACCTGACCCGGCTGCGAATGTCAGTTTGATCATTTTGAGGTCTTATACTGGTGGTGAAGTCTAAAAGAAGTAAAAATTAAGTGTTACGTAGAAAGGACTAAAAAATATTAGAAGCCATATTGGGGAGATGCATATGAAATACATACCTGACCCGGC
>NW_007419912.1:0-541 GCF_000475195.1 Diaphorina citri
ATTTTTGTCGATGGTGGGATTCGAACCCGGGACCTTCTGCATGGCAAGCAAGCGCGTTACCACTGGACCAACCGTGGATGCTCCACAATTTCGGAGTCCACCCCACAAGAGTAATAAAAATGAAGCCTGAGGGATCTACCCAAAAAGCCTCGCGGGTCGCAGTTGGAAATCGCTGGTCAAGAATCCGAGTATGGTTTATGTGAATTTTAAAATCACTGCGCTCACCTTGCACACAGGAGGCCCGGGTTCGATTCCCGGCGGGGTCAAAAAATTGGTATCATGCGAATGATTGATTCCGTGATCAGCTGTTGTGGGTTGTGGGGCCCATTCAGCCTTGTGAGAAAAATATGAGTAGCTGTGAATGTGCATAGCGACCGGTGTCTACGCAGGTATTAGGTATACCGAGCGATTTAGTGCATACTCGAATATCTTACATGCAGCTTAATATGTAGGCTTGCCAAACCCAAACGTCCCGAATTGGCCGGGACAGTCCCGAATTTCAGGGGGTGTCCCGGCGTCCCGTTCAGTTTTTCATTTTGGG
>NW_007419913.1:0-541 GCF_000475195.1 Diaphorina citri
ACAGAATTTTATAGCTCGGTTTATAGATAAGAGAGGGAGAGAGATAGAGAGAGAGAGGGAGGGAGGGGAGAGAGAGGGAGGGAGAGAGTACACCATACAGTGTGTACTTGATGACCAAAAGAAGGAGGAGTACACACTTCACAATCTACACATAATGTATACACATACATATAATTATGATGAAAAAAAGCAAAAGTAGGTAGGCAACTAAAGGTTCCTATAATTTATTTATTTAGGTACTTATTTTTACGGGTATAGCCGTCAAACCCTTTTTAAAATAATGACAATAGAAATACATTAAAATGAAGCAAAATGACCACTAAACACCAACCATAGTTTGGTACAAAGTTGGGTAATAAGACAAAATTGAAAGAAGCTTCTTTTTTTAGCTACTGACCCATTGGCAGGACACTTTTCAGCGAAAAATGTTTTCTATGAGAATATTCATTTGTTTTCTTTGAACTTTTAGTTGAGACGTTTCTTGCGGGACACCCTGTATTTTATTTCAAAATCTGTGAGGTTTTGAGCTGTGGGATAGAAA
>NW_007419914.1:0-541 GCF_000475195.1 Diaphorina citri
AATGGGAGATTGATACAAGATCATAGAATTTATGATCTTTTTTTTTATACCTAAGGTACCTGGTACCTATATACTTATTTTTATTTATGATTTGAACGGTATGAAAAAAAAAGCTATGAACCATTTAAACTGATGAAAACTCTGGGATGAAGAAGCATTAGCTCGGCGAAATATTTCGTTCAAAATATTTGGGTCTCAAGACTCTCAAGTCAATTTATTGATAAGCAGAAACAGTTGAGTGGTAAGGGGGCGATAGAGGTAATGATGTTGAACTTACTCTGACATTAATCAGATGTCATCTCTTCCCTTGTACTCAACTCTTCCCTACCGCAGCTACCTCCTTGGGAAATATCTCCGCATCAATCACTTCTACACTGGATTGGGAAGAAGTGGAGGAAAAAGCCTCAGGAAGAAGAAAGGCGAGAAATTTTAAATATGTCAAGGAGATGAACCAATAAATTTATCCGTCAAAACAATAAACATTGGAACGTAAATTGGGCGGAAATGATCTGCGTGAGAGGAAGGGCGCTTTGAGAAAATT
>NW_007419915.1:0-541 GCF_000475195.1 Diaphorina citri
CATTTGATAAAGAACCTCTCTGCAAAGTTTGATTGACTTGGGCAGAAAACTATAGTCCTGAGAAGAGTGAACATTTTTGAGCTTTTTCAAAACTAAGGTCCTGAATAGCGGCCAAGCCGTACATTTCTCGAGGTTCGTCCCAAGGAGACTTTTGATCTACATTTTATAAAGAACCTCTCTGCAAAGTTTGATTGACTCGGGCAGAAAACTATAGTCCTAAGAAGAGTGAACATTTTTCACCTTTTTCAAAACTAAAGTCCTGAATAGCGGCCAAGCCGTACATTTCTCGAGGTTCGTCCCAAGGAGACTTTTGATCTACATTTTATAAAGAACCTCTCTGCAAAGTTTGATTGACTTGGGCTGAAAACTATAGTCAGTGAACATTTTTCAGCTTTTTCAAAACTAAAGTCCTGAATAGCGGCCAAAACTATAGTCCTGAGAAGAGTGAACATTTTTGAGCTTCTTCAAAACTAAAGTCCTGAATAGCGGCCAAGCCGTACATTTCTCGAGGTTCGTCCCAAGGAGACTTTTGATCTACATT
>NW_007419916.1:0-541 GCF_000475195.1 Diaphorina citri
AGGGTGTCAGGTTTTGATGGATAGGTCCCATAGGTGAACTGAAAAAGTCTCTCTCTCTCTCTCTCTCTTTCTCCTTCTCTCTCTCTTCATATTATTTTACCTTCTTCGCAAACGCGTTAGCTTCATATAACCTTTATTACCTTTAAGGTTACATCTATTATAGGTAACAATTATTTATCTACATACACTATAAATAGGTACGTATAGGTATCTAAGTACCTACAACTTATGTATAGGTAAATAATATAATTATGCAGCTATAGCTATTTATTCTGGCAAGCTTTTGAACATAATCGAAAATAGAAAGTAAAAAAAAAAAAAAAAATAGATTCTATTTGTGAAAATGTACATTATTATATTTTCCAATACACATAATTATGTAGTTATTGTTCTCCTTTTATTTTCTCTTGTTTAGAGCAAGCTCTGTGCAGTATGTGCCTACACCAGCTTCTTACTTTTCGAGAGTATGAATTTGCATGATCCTTTCTGTACGTAGGTGCTTCCCCCCTTCCAATACTTGATACATAGCTTCCCCCCCCCC
>NW_007419917.1:0-541 GCF_000475195.1 Diaphorina citri
TAGAGCCCGTTCTCCCTTTATTCCCATATAATGTTTAAGTCACCCATCCATTTATTGGCCTTGCTCGGCGTAGCTTATTCATAGATAACGCTAAAACCGGTCTTAAATTAACGACTGAAGTGTTATCTAAAACTTTCTCGCTTTGAGTTCATAGGGTTGTCGCGACAAATTTCAAGATCAGAGCTCATTTGTGTGAGAAAATGTGAAAAAAATCCCCCAAAAACCAGTTTTGGTTCTCTGGACAAAATTTGCACCACGATTTTCGTGTTCCTGGTAAAAAGACCTTTAATGTGATATACATATATAGGTCGACCAGGTTTGGATAAGTGATAAGTCCTTCTATGGGGTCAGACAGACCGACCGACAGACAACACCGAAGCGAATACAATAGTCCGTCCCTTATATGTATGTACCTTTTTATTACTATTGTAATAATAAAGGAAGGACGGACTAAAAAAAGGGGGGGAAAGACAGAAAAGGGGGGAAGAGAGAAAAAAAGAGGGAGAAGTACATATAGGAACAAATTTTACGACCAGCCCGA
>NW_007419918.1:0-541 GCF_000475195.1 Diaphorina citri
AGCTAAATTAACTCTAAACAATGTATAAAACAATTTGATATAATTTTATTGCCATTTTGCCGCAAAAAGGGAAAACAATATTTTGTTTCTTTAGCTATCTGTAACAGTTCTAAGGTAATGAGTGCTCTCTAATGGAAAAGGCCACTGGTTAAGTGGTTCTGTAATAGGTACGAAGAATTTGCAGTGGGTGAGAAGGTTCTGTAATGGGTACCCTCTAAGATGAGAAATCAGGCTCATCGTGTATGATCTAAAATCCAGATGACAGCCGTTTTTGCTTGCTCACTATAGCGATGAGGTATTTACATGGGTTTTAAGTTTGTTAAGCTAACCATCTGTCCAAACTTGCAGGCTGATTGTGTCAAAGACTCAAACTAACCCTGAGTTTCAAGAGTGGCCCACAACCTATCAGCACAAGCGTTGAAAGTCAATAGTGTACGAGTATTTTGTGGTTGTTAGAACGGTGAACTTTGCATCTGGAGGTTGTTGGTTCGATTCCAATTCATGTCGTAAAATTATCTGTCGGTGTATTTCTCGGAGAACG
>NW_007419919.1:0-541 GCF_000475195.1 Diaphorina citri
CCTAGGCCCGGACCCCTAGGTGAAACGAATCAGCATTTTCCCGAAAAGGAAAATAAAATACGAGTGCCCAATTCAGCTAAAACTGACCTACCGCTCATGTTCCTTTCGGAATCTGATAAGATTTCCCCTCTTCTGAAGACCAAATCCCATGTTTCAGAAAACATCATCTTGGATTTTCCATTGTTCATTTATTTGCCCGTGCCACTCAAGCTCAAAACGTCTGAAAGACCCAGGTCTCCCAGACCGCGGTTGGGGAGACCGTCGTTACGTATGTGGCGGAAATTGCTTCAGACTCCAGTGTGTCAGACCGTCTGAGCGTGAGTGGTGGGGATTACAGGCGCCATGCTCCACTTAGTCGTTAAACTAAATCCCTATTTCCCTTTACAAGAGGGGAAACGGGCTTCAGACAAGGGGAAATCGTTTCAGATTCCGAAAGGAAAATACGGCTCTAGTTTTCTTGTGTTGTAAAAAGTTGTTTCGAGGAGCCTATTCTTTGAGTCCCTATCTCCGGGTAGCCTGAGAACGACCCTGGACTAGGCCC
>NW_007419920.1:0-541 GCF_000475195.1 Diaphorina citri
ATCACCATAATTACCACCCAATTTGGAGAAAGTGGCCCATGATGAATCATCCTGAACCACACAACTGTGGGGCTCCATGATACCATCACCACCCAACAGCAAATGGGCCTTCTATTACATCTACCATCCTGTTGTAGACTTCCATAGCCACCAGTTAAAATTAAAACCTAATGAGACCATCTCCTTCGAAAAAAATCTGGTATGGACATCACACGACTTCCCTTATCCTATTGAATGATGTTTATTTGGGTGTTCTTCTACAATAGGTTTTACAACATCTCTACTTTCCTTCCTATAGGATAGGGATAAGGAAAGTAAAAATCCACAGGCTGTCTGTGTCTGGTTTTCAAGTATTTAGTTGCTGTAGTTCTATTAGGAATACCTGAGATGTTGGTCATATCAGATACAAGATAACTTGGTATCTGAAGTTGTGAGGCTACAAATTACAAATTGTAAAGCCGCCCGGAGAGCCACGTACAAGTGAAAAGGGCCCGCCCACTCTCCCTCTAACCAGAGCCCTTTCATACCCCAAGGGCCTCTG
>NW_007419921.1:0-541 GCF_000475195.1 Diaphorina citri
GAAACCCTGGGCTCCGTCAGCAAGGATGTGAGTCCGGACCAGGATATATCTGAAGACATGCCACCGCCTCCTATACCGTCCACACCTGCTGGCAAGAGTACCACGAAGAGGTGAGTTCCTATGCTCTTTGTTATTAAGATCTCGTAATTATGTAGATATGTAGGTACTAATAGTTCATTGAACGTACAATACATAGAAACACTTCATTTATTGAAATATTGTCTATTATCCCAAGGGGCCCGGTTGGTCTCGTGGTCTGCTTACCATACAAAAGGTCCCGTGCTTGATGTCCACGCTCTCGTGTTGATCCAGCACCCAAAAGCCCATTCTCACTTGTCGTTTGAAAAAAAAAAAATCGTGTCGTGTGTAGTGGGAACACTGTCATTTAAATTACATTGCCAACAGGACGGTCGGGAAAAAATCGGATGGAACTCACGACACGTGGGAAGTATTGTGTGCCTTCTCCCCCATCTGATGAGAAAACACTATGTCAGGGTTGTCCAACCTTAGGGCACCCGAGGGCCGCAAGAGACCAAGTTAG
>NW_007419922.1:0-541 GCF_000475195.1 Diaphorina citri
AAAACAAGATGGCGTCGGAACGCAGGAATCTGATTGGTCGGAAATTGGTCTCCACGTGTACGAGTATTTGACTGGCGACACGTTGGTCATTTTAATTCGTCTGGAAAATTACAAGTAAATAACTGATCTCCCCGTGCAATGATTATGCCCTTTTGTAATTTTCATACATCGTTGGTGTTATAATTATTTATAAGTTCATGACCTATCTTCTTCTTCCTCGCCTTTTCCCGTGTTCAGACGGTGTCGGCGTTTTTCGTCAGCCTCTCAATCAGCCCTAGGGTGATCGCTTTTGGGCTGACATTTGGTTTGATTCCCACTCGAGGCGACAGTTCCTTCTTGGAACTGCTGGCTTTCTCCTCCCTGTCCTCCTTCTCTCTTCAATTTTCGATCCTGTCTTTTTCCATCTTCGATTTCGAGATGATAAGACTTCCGTCGTTACAGTTTTCTCTATGAAACTTTTTCCTTTCAACTTACATGACATGGGCCTTATCCTCCCCCAGCACATTGAACCCTAGACATCTCTGATCCCAACTGAGTGCAC
>NW_007419923.1:0-541 GCF_000475195.1 Diaphorina citri
TTCCTCATTATTTAAACACGATTCTTGGAATCTCAACCGAAATCTAAAAAAGTAAAAAGAGAGAGAAAAAAAAAATAATAATAAAATAAAAAATAAAGGAAAAAGAAAGTAAAAAAACAATTATAAAAGGTAACATAATAAAAAGTGCAAAAGTAAATCGAATATCGATAGGTCGTCAATATTTTCCGATTTCGCGCGGACAAAACCATGGGTTAGGTTCCCTCTGGAGCGGTTTCGGTGTAGGCGTACCATGCAGACAGTCCGGGGTTCGAGTCCCGCCCGAGGATGACCTCTGATCGTGTTGGAGAGCCGGTTAAATTTCTGCTCGGAGTTCCTGCTAAGTGTGGGAGGGTACCGGATATTGTCGTCTTGAAACATAGACTTGATGTAAACGAATCTTTGGTGACGTCTCCTGCTGCTTCTAGTATGTATTTGAAAGGTAATAATAATAATAATATTCTTTTTTGACAGAGGGAACTGTAACTGCTATGGTCTTATCGTCCCGAAATCGAAGAGAGGAGGAAGACAGGATAGGAGAAAG
>NW_007419925.1:0-541 GCF_000475195.1 Diaphorina citri
TTATAAACGTAGGTACATAATACCTACCTATATTTAGGTATCATTCCCATGATCCCATGGGTTCTAAATGTGTCCGTTCAAAGTTCTAAACAAAGCTCTAAGTTCTGAATATAACTTTAATACGTTCTAAAAATAGGTCCAAGTGCTAAACCCTTTTCGAAAAGGGGATAAGAAGGAGAGAAAGCAAAAGAAAGAGAGAAAAAAAAGAAGAAGAAATTGAAATAATAATGGGAAGTAAGGGAATGAGGAGAAGAAATGAAGAAAGATATGCATAGAGAAACCTCGTGAAAATGGATATAGGATGGGGATGGGGATAACGACAGAGAAAAAGGAGACGGAGAGGGAGAGGAAGGGAGAAAAAGAAAGTGGAAAAGAAGAAGAGGGAGAGAGAAAGGAGAAGAAATATGAAGTACCTACCTAATGAGGTAGAGAAGAGAATTGACAAAGAAGAAACCGAAAACACGAGAGAAAAAGAAATAATGAAGTGAAGAATAAGGGGGAAGAAAAGAGAAGAGAGGAAAGAAATGAGACAAAAGAGTAG
>NW_007419926.1:0-541 GCF_000475195.1 Diaphorina citri
CCCCGGGCGGGAATCGAACCCGCGGCCTAGCGCTTACAAGGCAGACGCACTACCAACTAAGCTAAGTAGGCTGGCCGAGAAATGAAAACTAAAACTAAAAGCGAGACAAAATATTAAACGTAGGAAAAGTTTTGCTGGCCTCAAAGTGTGTTCCCCGTGTATTTCTTATGGGGAACTAAAAAACGTCAATATCTCGGGAACGGTTTGGAATTTCGGGATTTTCCGATTTTTCCCAGTACCTACAAAAAAATAGAAAGTAATAAGGAATCCAATGGTGAAAACCGCATCTTCCTAGCTCATCTACAAGTGAGTTAGAATGAGTATGAGTGAGTGAGTGAGTCAGTTAGTTACACAAGGGGCTGTTATGGACGCTGGTGCAAGGGTCTATAGTCTCCGTTGTGGACCCGCACCTATCCTAAACGTTGGACTTACATTATGACTCAGCCCAGGGACCACAGTGTCCGTGGATACTTACATTATGACTCAGTCCAGGTACCATAGTGTCTGTGGATACTTACATTATGACTCAGCCCAGGTACCA
>NW_007419927.1:0-541 GCF_000475195.1 Diaphorina citri
ATGTAATACCGGGGTCGTAAATTTTCTAACGACATACATACTCGTTTTTACCCCTGGTTTTAGTCATTCGATACCCTTACTAAAGTTGTACCTACTTCTTCAGGAAATCATAAGGGAAAGCTGATGAGGATGTATGAGGAGGATCTTGCTCTTGCAATAGATTGAGCTCTTTTTGTCCATCAGCAGAAAAAATAGAACCAGTATCGATCATTGAGCATGGTTGGTATTTGGATGGGATAGTACTATTACGAGTAGTCGCGAAACAAAACCTGATTCAGGTACGCATTAGATATCCGTAAACTCATACCTACTTTATCCACCTTTAAGGTATTAAATTTAAGGTACACCTTATAATATGTTGGTTGAAAAATATAACATTTCACATCATGGATTTTTATTCAGTGTACTTTTGGTGACCTAAGTGAATTACAGCTTTGTCAAAAACGTTCGTTGCCACCCTGAACACATTCATTTCACAAAGCTCAAAGCACAAACTCCCATTATGGATGTAAATCAGATTAGGAGCGGAATGAAAAAAAAA
>NW_007419928.1:0-541 GCF_000475195.1 Diaphorina citri
CTCTCTCTCTCTCTCTCTCTCTCTCTCTCTCTCTCTCTCTCTCTCTCTCTCTCTCTCTCTCTCTCTCTTTCTCTCTTGCTTTCTTGTTCTCTCATACTGTCAATCTCTCTCAGCCTTTGAGTTATACATCAGATATATTGTGTTGGTATTTTTCCTTGGTCGGGAATGCGCCATCTTGGATTTTATATGGTTTAGTTCAGGCTACCACGCCACCTAGTGGTTGAACTCACTACCATTTTTTCTCCTTAAAAGAGGGGAAGTTAGCCTTAGATGAGGGGAAAATGGTCTCAGTTTTTGATTATTTTTGCCTGAAAGTGGTGGGAGAGGGGTTAAATAAGAAAGAAAGAGAGATTTCACTGTTGGAAATATGTAAATAGAGAGCGAGAGAAAAGGAATTAGAGTACCTACCAGATAATTAAAAAAATAATAATATAAAAGGGAAAGAAAAATAGGTTGTCTTGGATAGAAATGTAGGTCGGTACTTCTCTCCGCCATTTTTTTAATTACTAGGTATTTATTCAAATAATTATTATTATAAAAT
>NW_007419929.1:0-541 GCF_000475195.1 Diaphorina citri
CTCTCTCTCTCTCTCTCTCTCTCTCTCTCTCTCTCTCTCTCTCTCTCTCTCTCTCTCTCTCTCTCTCTCTCTCGCTCTATCTTTCTCTCGCTCTATCTTTCTCTCACTCTATCTCTCTCTCTCTCTCTTTCCTCTCTCTCTCTCTCTCTCTCTCTCTCTCTCTTTCCTCTTTCTCACTCCCTTTTTTATCTCTCTTCCTCTTAAGGCCTGTTCACACTAAACTTGTCGTGAGTTTCATTCAAATTTTCTCCGAATGTCTTGGTGGGTAATGTAAATTACAATGAGAGTGTTCCCACTACACACGACACGATTTTTTTCCAAACGACACAATATGCTATGTACGACCTATGAACTCAAAGCGAGAAAGTTTTAGATAACACTTCAGTCGTTAATTTAAGACCGGCTTTAGCGTTACCTATGTTAAGCTACGCCGAGCAAGGCCAATAAATGGATGGGTGACTTGAACCTTTTATTGGCAATAAAGGGAGAACGGGCTCTAGTCTTGATTTTAAATCATTACATGAAAGTAAAATCGAAAAAT
>NW_007419930.1:0-541 GCF_000475195.1 Diaphorina citri
GGATTCATAGGAGGAATTTTAATTGTGTTAAGCATAAACGCTTGTCACAAATGTCGTTCCCCGCTTAATATACTACGCTAAATTTTATGACATGACTTGGACTCGAACCGCCAACCTCCAGATTCAAAGTCCACTGTGCTAACCACTGCACCACTGAGGTTAGTTTATAATTCATATCAGACACAAAAAGGCAAACTAAATGGACAGTAGTGAATAGAAAAGAATCATCAAGCAGAAAAGATAAAAGAACCATCAATAAGGATGCTAAATAATATGCTATCCAAATGCAAAATGTTATTCAGATATATGTATTTGAAGATGTAGACCGAGATAACTGAGACCATCAGTCAGTAAATTATTTCTCACATCCCAAGTGTCATGACATAAGTCAGAAATATAATAAGTCAGAAAAATATAATAACTACATAAGTCAGAAATATAATAAACTCGTAAACTCGAGAACCATTAACATACGTGCGGTTAGTTTGAAACAGTTTCAATGGAGAAGAAGAACACATCATCATCCTGATAGAGTTGGACA
>NW_007419931.1:0-541 GCF_000475195.1 Diaphorina citri
AAAGAATCCATCATAACGCCAGTTCCAAAGAAACCTACATCAGATATTACAGATTTCAGACCAGTATCAAATCTCAATATAATAGCAAAGATATATGAGGAAATACTTTATTCTGCTATTTCTAGACATGTTTTTAATACAGTGACACCTGAACAACATGGCTTTGTAAACAAAAGATCTACGGTTAGTAACCTGTTGGAATTCTGTGATTTTACTGCTAAATCAAGAGTTTTAGTAGAGGGAACTGTAACCACGAAGATCTCATAATCCCGAAATCGAAAAAAGAAGGCGGACAGAATAGAATGGAGCAGTTGCAATTGGGTAAAATTTATAATAAATGGTTGATTCCTACGTAAAAAGTTGGGAAAAATCCAAATCTGAGGTCAAAAGAAGCCAGCTGTTCTGAGAACAAACTTAATCTTTTTAGTATAAAGTTTGCCCAGGTCACCTGTGGTGGGAATCGAAGCTATAACCAGCACTTACAGGCTACCCTCCCAGCTAACTAGGCTGGCAATGAATTAGATTCCTTACCAATATTGGT
>NW_007419932.1:0-541 GCF_000475195.1 Diaphorina citri
TCTTTATTAGTTCATTCTTAAGTTTCATTTATATTTCATTGTTTCTTGATAGATAGAATTCTTTTATTTTTAATTTCAAGCATTTGCACAGTTAAAATTCCTAATTTTCCTCTACTTAGATTCGAACTGCAGTCCATTATTCGTAGATTTGTAGAAGCTTAACCCATCCTTTAGGGCTGTCTAGATTGAGCTTTTGTGTATGGGGTTGATCTTTGCCAAGGTGTAAGATTTGCCAAAGGGGTTGAGCTGGCAGTCCATTATAAATGTAGTTACAAATCCAATAACTTGACCAACATTGTTAGCACTCGTACCACTAAACAACATACCAACTGTTACTCTTGGTCCATAAAATTCATATTGATTTAATCTTCATGATTAATTGCCTCTTCATGTACCACATGTTGAACTACAAAGAGATGGTGTCATGATAAATAGTGAATGGGGTAACGTGAATTTATTACACATTACACATGATAACATGGATTAATATTAACACCATTCTGAGTGATATTAGAGGTAAATTAAATCATAAAAATACCAA
>NW_007419933.1:0-541 GCF_000475195.1 Diaphorina citri
ATTTTCCAGTCTATCACAATAATTATGTGGTGGTGTTGTTTGGAAACATTTGCATATTGCGAATAAGAAAACGAACCCCCATCCCTTACAGCTAAGAGTTTGCCAAAGAAAAGGCCATTAACGTGAGACCTCACGTAGGTATTGATGATGAGAGAAAGAAGAAGAAGGAGTTAGTTAAACTTCGGAAGACAAAGTATTTTCCTCCCACATTCTACACACAACTTTTAAATAAAAATTGCTTTTTCGTTTTCTTGGTATCAAGACGGCTCATTGTTTATTTTTCCGTCGATACTTGTAGGTTTAAACAGTAGTTGGACCGAAAAGTTTTCTTCAAAACTCGCGAGTCCGATCAATTAATGAATATCCATTTTATCTAGATTGAGTAAATTTGAGAATTGATAAATTCAGCCTCGACATATTTTAGATTTGATTTTGAACACAGGCATAATTCTACCTGTTCTTATCTGATGAGATTTGCACCATTATCTGGTTGAGAAGGGATTCTATGAGGTGATGTTCATTACCTCCTTGCTCTGTTCCC
>NW_007419934.1:0-541 GCF_000475195.1 Diaphorina citri
TCGGAACGGCTGGCTTTCTCCTATCCTGTCTTCCTTCTTTCTTCGATTTCGGGACGATAAGACCATAGCAGTTACAGTCCCCTCTATCGAACCTATTAAAAAGAAAAAAATCTCTTTTTCCTATGGTTTAGTACAGGCGCTATCACCCCCAAAAGTTGGGTAAGGAGCATCAGAAGAGGGAAAATTTAGAAAGGAAAATACAACTTTATTGAGGCATTCTCTGCCACCTAACCTCGTTCTGTGTCCAGCCAGACGTTTTATCTGAATTAATACCTACTCAAATAATTAATAGAATATTTAAAAAAATCTGTCTTTTTATTGTTTTTTGTTCTAAATTTAGGTGAAATATTTAAACTGAAGTATTATTTTTTAATCAAATCTTTTTTTACTAGTAAAAAAGATTTAAAGATGTGACGTTAAAAATGAAGCAATCTTTAAGGCACAGTTTCGTTTGATCAATTTATGCATGGATTTTTTTTTCTTAATTAGGTGACTATCTTTACAATCGCGTGCTGCTGGTTTTGCCCGATCCCCAGTACTG
>NW_007419935.1:0-541 GCF_000475195.1 Diaphorina citri
ATTTTTAAGTTCTTCCCATTTGAAATATATGCCAAAGCTCAAGGCCAAGACCCCAATTCAGCAACTGCTGAGGTATGAGGTTTATATTAGACATCCTAATATCTAAATTTGTAATGACATTATTGCTTACCGTTACCTATGAATGTAGGTATATGTTTTTGGATACTAATGGTGGATTTCACCAAAAACTTAATGAGAGATTTAATTGATGGGAGATATTTTAATAATCTAAAAAGGAGTTTTTAATGATCCAAAAAAGAGTTTTTAGTGATCCAAAAATAAGTTTTTAAAAACTCCTATTTAAATCATTACAAAATCCTTTTGTTTTATCATTGAAAATTCTCCCACAATTGGTTAAATCTCTCATTAAGTCGTTGGTGAAATCCACCATTAATTGGATACATTTTTGGGATGGGAGGGGATGGGAACATAAAACATAAAACGGATAGTTGGATACAATTAGGTATTCAAAACCATACACCTGACGGTAAGCAATAAGGAAAAGTTTATTTTGTCAGTTTGAAAAAATATCTTACCGCCA
>NW_007419936.1:0-541 GCF_000475195.1 Diaphorina citri
AGTATATTGAAGCAACTCAAAACAGGTCCAATCAAAGTATTGATGACATTGACGTGAAATGGGATAACACAAAGAAGTCAATCTTAGAGGTAGCCAAAGAAAACATTGGAGAAAAGAAATGGAAGAGAAATGAGGAATGGTTCGATGAGGACTGCAGAAAGATCATTGAGAAGAAAAACAATGCCAGACAAAAAATGATGAATGTGAACACCCGAAACAATGCAGAAACCTACCGAGACCTTAGACGAGAAGCAAAAAAAGTCCTAAAAGCAAAGAAAAGAAACGCTCTAAAACAGAAAATAAAAGAAATAGACGAGTTGAGCAAGGAAAATGAACAAAGAAAGTTTTATGCTGCGATAAACAGAATGAAGAAAGGTTTTCAACCCAGAATTAATACATGCAAAGATGTGAATGGTGAAATAATAACAGATAATGAGAATATCTTGAAGAGATGGACACAACACTTCAAAGATCTACTGAATGAAGAGGAGACTGAACCCACCTCTATAAGCAATGACCATCGATTAGAAGACGAAGAAGT
>NW_007419937.1:0-541 GCF_000475195.1 Diaphorina citri
TCTTTTTCTTACGGGGATTAGGTTGATTATCGTTAAATCGTCCTAATAAATTGCGTGCAAGAAATAATATAGCACAGAAGATAATATGTATGGATAGTTATGAGTTTAGATTGTAGGACATGGATTTTTCTACAAGTGCACATGCATTTCACACCTTGAAAATAATTGCTCCCTTAAAAAGCTCAGTAATCGTAGGTAGTATGAGCAGCTACTACCAGGTCTCCATAGATCCCATGTCATTGTACGAGTATTCCTTTAAAATGTGTATAGCTCTTCTGAGTGATATAAAATATGATATATGTACCTAAGAGCTAAGGACATGAGGTGATCAATTTCCATCGTATTTTCACCTCTCTCAGATTCTTCATTTGTGAGTAGTACCTAAGAGCTAAGGACATGAGGTGATCAATTTCCATCGTATTTTCACCTCTCTCAGATTCTTCATTTGTGAGTAGACTCTTCATAAGTATCGTGTAAATTCTCCGTGACATAACCATCCATAATATTTGCCTCAACTCAGGAAGATGGTGACTGAAATGTG
>NW_007419938.1:0-541 GCF_000475195.1 Diaphorina citri
TTTTTTTTTTTTTTTTTTTTTTTTTTTTTTTTTTGTCACACATAGGTCAATTGAATTAATTTAATAAGAAACAGTAGGTAATTATGTAGTGATTTTCTGATGTATTCAGTGAATTATACCGGGTAATCTCACTTGCCGAAGTAGATCCATGCGTTGAATATTAAAGAAAAATTTCTCGCTGAAAATATCAAACTCCTGAAATAAAATCACATGGAATAAACATGGATGTCAACTCTCGACATAGGTAGCTGTTTCCTCCTTGAATTTTTCATTTGTGCTTAGGGTCCCGATCAAGTTTTCATCGTCATAATTTAGTGTCTCTACAAAGTTTTCATAGTGGAAATTTGGCGTCTCCACCAATTTTGTGTTTGCCGCAATTGAGTTTTCTTGAGGGTAGTCTAGCGTCAAGTCACCACTGCTTGCGACTGTTTAACTTGTTTTGGTCATTTGTCCTCTCTATCAATGGTTATGTTCCATGTAATGTATTTCCCACCATCCAGTATAATACATAATAACCAAAATTTCCACCAGTTTGGAAGAA
>NW_007419939.1:0-541 GCF_000475195.1 Diaphorina citri
TAGGTCGACCAGGTTTGGATAAGTCCTTCTATGGGGACAGACAGACCGACCGAGCGAGCGAGCGAGCGACCGAGCGAGTGACAGACACCGAAGCGAATACAATAGTCCGTCCCTTATACCTTTTTATTACTATTGTAATACCTAATAAAGGAAGGACGGACTAATAGTCCGTCCCTTATACCTTTTTATTACTATTGTAATACCTAATAAAGGAAGGACGGACTAAAAATGAATACCGTCGTGCAATTTTTTGACCTACATTAAGATAAAAACCTCAACTCTCAAATGAAAACACAAACAAAGAGAACAACATTCATATAATAGAGATTACGCTCGACACCAACGGAATAAAGGGACACCACACGTTACATGTGGAAAAAAGGTCAAAACAGTTCCAACTGAGGACTCTCTACCAGTTGTAATCCGTATACACTATACATATGCTGCACAAAACAAAAACCCCTACACAAGAAACTTTCTGAAGGGCTTGCGAACTTTGGAGCATCTATATCTATAAGAAAGCAACATGAAAAAGCCATGC
>NW_007419940.1:0-541 GCF_000475195.1 Diaphorina citri
TCAATCAGCAAAAATACCCTCGTTTTATTTTATGAATTTAGTAACACTTCCATTTCATTTATTTGCAGGGTGGCAACAGTGCTTCTTATCGTCCATGACCTTGACCTCCATTTTGAATTTTTGAACCGACATTTGACAAGTTCTATCACTTCTATCAAATTATCAATGCACTTGTGCACGTGTTTTGCATTTATTATTTTTATTCCCGGTATTTGAAATCAAATCCTGCATTTCCGTACGCATTTTATCACCTTATCAACTTCATCTTCAGTGGGGGTTTAAATTTAAAATGGAGAAGCATGATAGCAGATACGACCTAATTACAATGAATTACCAGTAAGTGTCTCACAGGTTTAGCTTTCAAAACTCTTCCTATGATATTAAGTTGTTAAGGTTTGTGTGAACGATTACCCCTACGTTCACTTTGATAGGTACTTTTCAGTTTTACAACTTTTACAGGTAGCTGTTAGCTAGGGCGCACATTGAGCTGCGTTACACAGTCAGGCAGCACAGCCATGCAGTGCAGTTTAGGAAAATTGGA
>NW_007419941.1:0-541 GCF_000475195.1 Diaphorina citri
TCTTGAACTTAGAGGTATTTATTTTCAGTGCAACCAAAATTGAATCTAGTTTACCTTTAACCTAATTGGATTTTCCAGAACGGCTAAACACATATAATAAATTCTCTGCTTTGGTTGGAATTTGAACCTGTGCTATCGAAGAAGATAAACAGTAAAGTAGGAAGAAGGTATGAAATCCTCACCAATAAATGAACGCGTTAAGGATGAAAAGAACAATAAAACTAATCATTTCCTCAATGGAAAAATGCAAACATACTCATTCGATGCCCCGAAATAATAAAACAAACTACATAAGCTATTACAGTGATAGGAGACAAAAAAATCAAAATACAACGAATCAGTTTTTTTCTCTGCTGGTTTAGTTAAGTTATTAATCTGAGGATTGATTTTGCAAATGACTTTCTAGAAACACAAGTGAACGTCAGATTTTTTCAGATAAGTTTGAACCAGCAAAAACGTATGCGTTACAATAAGAACAATAAAAATATATCAATGAGTTGTAGCTACATATTCTAATGCACAAGAACTAGGTAATATATGA
>NW_007419942.1:0-541 GCF_000475195.1 Diaphorina citri
ATAAAATTAAGCACCATACCGCACGCTTGATTTGAACTATGAAATCATTGTCCAAAATAGACGCTGAAAGAACGACTTCAAAATGAAATTCGTGTGTAAAAACATGACGTTTTGTTGATTCCTTTTATATGGGGGTGTTATATTTTCACGTTCAACATGATGAATTTTCCCCAGTAGTGAAACATGTTCTAATAATAGGTAATTTGTTTATGATCTATTTGGTCGTTTATTTGTGGGGTCGACTGTCCATTTCTTATGAGATGAGTGAGATATTAATACCTACCTAATATTTTTTCATTATGTAGTTCCTGACTTTCCTTTAAAATCGAATCTCTCTATTGAAACTGGATTGCAGTGATCATGCAGTCCAGGTATATTTGTCTAAAAGAAACTGACTCTTTCTTGAGCACTGAATTTATGTACACTATCTATCTACAAAATCTACATAATGTAGTTTTATAATTTTTCAACAACATTTCATTCATGGAAAATAACCTTTTTGTTTTGATCGTGTCATTTACGTATATTTATGACGTCACGT
>NW_007419943.1:0-541 GCF_000475195.1 Diaphorina citri
ATTACTTTATTACTTGAGTAATATTTGTGACATTTCCTCCTATTTCTCAGGTATCACCGGCAGATGGCACTGTACTCAACTGTGGTCAAGTCACCTCTTGCTGTGTGGAACAGGTCAAGGGTACCACCTACCTCATTCGGTCCTTCCTAGGCGACAACACATGGTCTCTAAACACTCACACCACGGCTAACAAGAGTACCAACACCTCTGGATTATCCAGCCATGTGGCATTTATGACTCCGGCTAAAGACATACGTCAGGATTATGTAGCGTCCAAGATAGATCTGCGTCAGGAATACATAACACCTGTCACGGAAAAGTCAGACCTCCTGTGTCAAGATTATTTGAGTCTCCTTGGACAAGACATACTGGGTGTTTTGGAAAGCGAGCTGCATGCTTACAAATGTACAAACGAAACGGGCGAAAAGAAAGACCTAGAGAAACACAATTTCGCCAAAGCCAAGAGTAAATCCTATGCTTTGGAACTCCCTGTGGTTCCTAGCCTGCTGGATTACTACGTGAAGGATATTTTACAGAGTGT
>NW_007419944.1:0-541 GCF_000475195.1 Diaphorina citri
GGATTTTTCAACTTTTTAGAAGGAAAAAGGATCTTCTTTGGGATCAACTTTAGGAAAAACAGGTTTTTTTTTTTTTTTCTTTTCAGGGATCATTTTTGAAGGGAAATTTCCTTGCTCATAATTTCCGAGTAGAGACATTTTAACCCCTTTGTCTTGCTGGTCATATTCCTGGAAACGAAAGGCCATCATAGAATTTATAGATTGGACAATAATGTGGCATGTTCCAATATAGATCAACCTAGATGACGGACAGAGCCAGAAACTGGAGTTGTCAGAATTGTCAGAAACTTTAGCTGTTACAGATTTGATTTGGTTCATTACAGACGGAAACTTAGAGTCAACATTACTAAACTTCTTGATCATCAATTCATCATAGACAAAAAACATACCAAGTTTATCACGTCAAAAGTTGATTGGGCGTGTTCGATTCCCGCTCAGGTGAACTTTATTCCAAACAGATGAAGTTCGTTCTCGGAACGGCTGGCTTTCTCCTTATCCTCTCCGCCTCCTCTCTTCAATTTCGGGACGATAAGACATCCGT
>NW_007419945.1:0-541 GCF_000475195.1 Diaphorina citri
AGGGGGGCTTCGCCCCCCTCCACCCCCCGGGGGCTTCGCGTGTTCGCTACGCGGGGTTGTGCATAAGGTCGCGCTGCGCGCTCCCGGGGGCTTCGCCGGGTCGTGCATGCGGTCGCGCTGCGCGCTCCCGGGGCTTCGCGGGGTTATGCATAGGGTCGCGCTTCGCGCTCCCTTGTTTACGGTCGCGATTCGCGGGGTTTTGCATAGGGTCGCGCTGCGCGCTCCCCAGGGCTTCGCGGGGTTGTGCATGGGGTCGCGCTTCGCGCTCCCTTGTTTACGGTCGCGCTGCGCGCTCCCGGGGGTTCGCGGGGTTTTGCATAGGGTCGCGCTGCGCGCTCCCCAGGGCTTCGCGGGGTTGTGCATGGGGTCGCGCTTCGCGCTCCCTTGTTTACGGTCGCGCTGCGCGCTCCCGGGGGCTTCGCGGGGTTGTACATGGGGTCGCGCTTCGCGCTCCCGGGGGCTCCGCGGGGTTGTGCATGAGGTCGCGCTTCGCGCTCCCTTGGCTTCGCCCCTGAAAACTAATATCGTCCCTGAGTCTTGT
>NW_007419946.1:0-541 GCF_000475195.1 Diaphorina citri
TTTTCCCTCTTCTTCAAATATTATATTGAATATGTCAGGGCTATTTGAAGTAAATTGACGAAATGACAGTTCATTCTGTAATTCTGTATCAATATGATTTCCGTCACTAAAAAACTAAAAACCCTATTAGCAGTTAAAAAGTGACATGATCATTATCATACAGTAACAACCTTTCAAGAAATTAAATAATGGATCCCAAAAAGGTAAATGAATAAAGAAAAAAAAATCATCCTAGGTATTACATTACTTTCCTTCCTATAGGATAAGGAAAGTAAAAATGACATGAACGTTATAAACATGCTGAGAACTTCGCGGTGAAGGCAAACAGCAAGGAAATAGTTTGCGGTGTCTATGAAGGAGCTGCTATGGGAGTCGCGGTAAACTATGAAGAGAATGAAGAGTTGTAAGAAGATGCCAAAATAGACAGCATTAGTAGAATGAAAAGAGAGATACTCCACATAAGAATGAGATTAGAAGGGAAAGATCTAACAATACTAAGAAAAGAATACGTAAATACAGTCGAGGAAGAGAACACAGAAAG
>NW_007419947.1:0-541 GCF_000475195.1 Diaphorina citri
GGAAATTTGGGCTAGTCTTCTCCCTGTTTATAGTCCCCTAGCTAGACGCTGATCTACTCTCTGTTTATAGTCCCTCAGAAGAGGGTAACTGTAAGATCATTTTCTCTCTACTTAAGTACACTACACATTAGATGGACGCCCGTCGGTCGGACCAATTTAGTCCGACGGCGACAGAACAAGAGGGAATCTGAAATGACTACAAATTATCAAACCTAATTTAGTCTGTTTTGATCCGGCTCGGAGGAAGGTTTCTGTGATCTCTGAAAATAATAATAATGATAATGATGGATGATGTGAAAAATAAAAGTATATGGGTCCTTGGGTCCCAATTAGTGATGGGTAAATACCCGGGTACTTGTTTTTGGGGTAAATACCCTAGGTATTTACCCGGGTAAATACCCAATTTTTATAAATACCCGGGTATTTTCAAGAAGCGCCTCAGTCGAATTTTGCCCGGGAAATTAAAAAAAAATCAAGTGACGATGTTTTTTGTTTATTTTTCTTCTTTTTTTTAAATACCCGGGTATTTACCCATCCGGGG
>NW_007419948.1:0-541 GCF_000475195.1 Diaphorina citri
GTATTTTTTACTTCACAAAGTTACCGAGGCATCCATTAAGATGTATTTTTACTTTTACTGACTGAGTAATCTGAGTATATTTCTTTGTATCCTACTATATCATATTATACACAGAACTCTTCAACTTACCCTAGTTTCCAGACTTTTACCGTCTTCCATGATGTCTTCAATCAATTCTTTTATCTTTATTATTTCCTCTTCTCCTTCTCCTTCATCGTATTCTTCTGCTTGTTCTTTTCCTCTCTATAGCAGAAAATTGAGGACTTCTTCCTTTTTTCGTATATTAATTCTAGTTTTCTTCTTCACCATCTATTTCCACTTCCTCTTCTACTGTCCTTTCTTCCTTTTCTTTTCCTTCTTCTTTTCCTCCTCCTTCTTCCCTTCTCTTCCTCCATTCTCCCCCCTCCTTTTTCTTCTTCTGTTCCTCCTTCCGTATTGGTTCGACTTCTTTTTCTTTATTAGTGTTTTTCCATCAGCAAAAAATCGTTTGCGGTTCGTCTCGTCTCAGTAAAAAAAAAAAAAAAAAAAAAAAAAAAAAACA
>NW_007419950.1:0-541 GCF_000475195.1 Diaphorina citri
GCCTATCCAATGGACACGGAAAGTAAGGTAAGTATTTAGTTTTTACTTTCCTTATCCTATATGTTCTTATAGGTACCTCCCCATTACATTACATTGAAATGGGGGTCTTTTATGACGAAATTCCTGTGTGTGGAGTCCAGTATGTAGGACTATTGCACCCTAATAAGAGTAATAAGTAATAAGGAAAGTGGATTTGCGGAAATTTGGTCAGTTTTTAGTGCCAAAACGCGTTTTGAGGTCCCTAGAGCCTAAATCCAAAGTTTCATCCATTGCATTGTTGCTGTCACATTGATCTGGATGAACTATAAAGTTGAGTAATGTTCTGGGTGATTGGTATGCGGCTGCTGAGTTTTCCAGGTCCCACTCAGGCTGGATGAGGTGTGAGGAGGCGGGTAGCTTATCGTCGATTGGAGGGTAAAACCACCATCAGACCTTGGTAGTTATAGAGTGACGTCAAACCTTTATTAAACTCAAAAACTCTTCTACAGCCTGCCTAGAGCCTAGTTGGCAAACCAGCCTTTGTGTTTCCAAAGGATGTGAC
>NW_007419951.1:0-541 GCF_000475195.1 Diaphorina citri
GGCCACCGGGTTGTCGTCGACAGAGTCGCCGGATTCGTCCACATTTTCGACGTCGGTCCCAAATGTCGACGACACGAAGAAGGTTTTTTGCATCGCGATGGTACGGACGTCGAATTTATCGCCGATTTGGTCGTCGGATGTTTTATCGCCTTTGTCTGAAAATGTGCCGTGAAAGTTTTTAATTTTGTCAGCCTGATTTTTTGAGGATTTGTCTTGAATCTTTTCGATTTTGTCGTCGTTTTTGGAAGTTTCGTCGTGAATACCGGCGATTTTATCGTTCTTACTCGAAATTTTGCCGTCAACGGTGGAAACTCTGTGTCCCCCTTCAAAAACGTCAGCAGGGCCGTCGTGTTTGGGCGCAGGTTCACCATTCCGTTTGCTTCTTTGGGCTATTTTCGCGAGAAGTTCACCCTGTTTGGCTCGGAGCAAAGCCCTGTCCAAAGTTGGCAAGGAAGACTCGGTGATTCGAACTTTGCGGGCGGTTTCGTTGACTTTGTGGACGGTTTCGGCTTTTGCGGATCCTGCCATCTCTTCATGGGCT
>NW_007419952.1:0-541 GCF_000475195.1 Diaphorina citri
TTGCCGTCCGTGGCCGTCTCGTGGGTCGTGATGTTGAACATACCTGGAGAAAAGAGATAAAGGGTTGAGTCAGAAAGTCTTTATCGACGAAGGTGTCATTTGTAAAAGCTTAACCCATTATTCAGGGCTGTTTGCCCCTACACCTAAGCTTCAAATTGGGCTTTTTGTGTATGAGGGGTCGAAGTATGGTTTGGTAACAAATTACTCCCTCGTCATATAGGCGAAGCTACTAAATAATAATTTATCTACCTTTCAAGGGCCAGAAAATTCCAATTCTTATTCCAGTGCTGGGTGTAAAAAAAGTGACTATTTACGGACATTGGCTATGTGTGGCGCTCACAACAACACTCAACACAAATAAAATCTTACATAGAAAACGCAGGTTCTCGTTTCTCCACAATTTCCATCTCTGAAGTATAAATATCACTTCCAAATTCTTGGCCAGCACCTGAGAGCTATGTCTATGAGTTCCAATAAGAACGAAACGCGTCTTAGGCTGCTCCCAGGTGTTGGCTAAATTGGTGACCCCGACGTGATCTGA
>NW_007419953.1:0-541 GCF_000475195.1 Diaphorina citri
AATTTGGTATTATTTTTCTTGGTGGTGTAGTGGTCAAGACTGTCACCCGGTAAACAGGAGGGTATGAGTTCAATCCCATCCCAGCTGAGGTATAGAATTTCATCCTCAATAATCTCAATATAATTTGAGAATTTGACCACGGTAATAGTAGTAGCCCACTGCTGCCATGCTGTAGGACTTTTCAGTCCTATGCGAGCAGTATAAATATCCGGACTCGGAAAGTAAGTAAGTATAAATATGTTTAGTGGGTTTAAAATAGCGAGAGAAAACTTCTGTGCAGTTTGGTCAAGTGCAAATATTCGACTGACTTTATTAATTCCAAAACTGATTGACCACAAGATCAGGAACCCATAGCTGACGAGTTAGCCACTATTAAACAAAATAAGCACCATAATTGTGATTTACCGCTGTGTTAGCATATCGCCTTTTCTATTAGGCAAGAATGCCATTAGGCTTGATTATGCCGTGCCTAATGTTCCCCAAGCTGGAAAAAAAGCTGCCTACAAAATGTTTACGATAAGATAATAAAAACAGGAACTGG
>NW_007419954.1:0-541 GCF_000475195.1 Diaphorina citri
GAAGCGAATACAATAGTCCGTCCCTTATACCTTTTTATTACTATTGTAATAATAAAGGAAGGACGGACTAAAAAATGAGTAATCCTATTACGCCATTTCCCTTCTAAACTTCCTTCTATTTTTTGCTCACTTTGTTGACTTGGTGATGAAAATGTTTCCATGTTGCTCTTTTGCCAGAAGTTTGAAATTTCTAATGCGTACTTTGGAATTATTATGTGGACAGTTTAAAGCGTAATACATAGTTTGTTGAAAAGTTTTGAAGTTTCTGCACAAAACAAGAACAAATTTATGGGTCACAGAAAAAAAGGTTTGTACCTAACTGTAAGTATAACAGTAAAACAGTCTAAGGTTACCCATCATTCGATGTGACGACAAGCTATCCGCCTCCTCACAAGGAGCTTGAGTGGGACCGAGAAAAGTTGCACGCGATTGTCACCTTTCCTGATACTAACCACGCGCAACGTTGCTTAACTTCAGCGATCCATTAAAGGGGAGGAGGGACTTGTGCACTCAACGCGCTAACTCCTTGCCTTATATCTTT
>NW_007419955.1:0-541 GCF_000475195.1 Diaphorina citri
CTTTCCCACTCTATCCTAGCAGCTTCCTGATGTAAAATGATGCTTGACACCTCAACTAGTGGATCTAAATATGACATAGGAGTGATGTTTAATGGTAGGAACATGATATGACCGCCATCGCCAGTGCATTGTAAGGACGTGTCCCCTACATCAAAATTCATTCACAAAAGGCCCACTCTGGTGTAAGCCCCAAAAGATGGTTTAAGCCTCCATATCAAGGCGGATGATAAAAATGAGGACTGAAAAGTACGAACAAAAGAGGGGTAAATGAGAATACCTACTTCTAAAATTAGTTCTTTCTTTCTCTTAGAAGCGTTACAAAAATAGTATACGCAATGCTAGAGGTCCATGTATGAGTATTACACTTCTAGAATTAAAGCTACTCTAGGACCTACCTAGTTCTCCAGAAGTGTCAGATTTTCAAAGGGATACACAAAGGTAGGAAAAAAACCCAAGATTTAGGAGATTAGGTAAATGAGGGAAGGGTTAACACCTCCTGGCTTCCACGTTCCGTAGCCAGAGACGTGACAAGACAAAGCTG
>NW_007419956.1:0-541 GCF_000475195.1 Diaphorina citri
TGATCAGTGTCGAAGATCGAGAAGAACACAGTGGTCAATGGTGGTCTAGATTAGTAAGAGAGAGGAGTAGTGACAACAATGATCATATAACCAGTGCCGAAGGAACAAGTTAGACAGGGAGTTCCAACAACAGTAAACCACCGACGAGTGTCAAAGACTCAAAGATAAACTTGACCAGTGAAAGGAAGGAAGTGTTCCATCAGAAACGTCTTGACTAGAGTCGAAGAATAAAGGACACGATGTTCAGTTGTCCGTCAGTGGTAGATTTGATATCAAGTGTTGCCCTTGACAATGCAGTAAAATCAACAATCAAAATCATTCAAACAAAAAAGAAAGGTTACTGTTTGTTTCACCGAGGCGAAGAACTGCAGATACTATCTACCACGATGATGCCTTATGTACACTTCGCCATGTCTCACCACAGAGAGTTTACAGTGAATCCAGAGTTAAGGAAATACTGGCCTGTGTAAGTCAAAGGGGTAACGTCAAAGAAAACCCTTTTTTCCCATCAGACCGTTTAACACTTGCGTGTCGTTCGCGC
>NW_007419957.1:0-540 GCF_000475195.1 Diaphorina citri
ACTCTTTCTATATCGATTGGCACCCAATCGGGGGCAACCCTTTTTTCTTCCTTCTATATCAATTGGCGCCCACTCTTTCTATATCAATTGGCGCCCAACTAGTGACTCTTTTATCCACGACCCCAACCCAACTAGTGACTCTTCTATCCACGACCCCAAACGCCCAACTAGTGACTCTTCTATCCACGACCCCAAACGCCCAACTAGTGACTCTTTTATCCACGACCCCAATCCCAACAATAGTGACTCTTTTTACCCGCGACCCCAAACGCTCAACTCGTAGCTTTTTTCACCCACTCCCCATATTTCCTTTTACCAATTGATCATCTTTCCATATCAATTGACCTCGCTCAACCATAGCCCTCTTTTTATTCACGACCCCCTTTTCTTTTCTTTTATTCAAGAGTAACCAGCCATAGTTACTCATCACTCAGGTACACGTTCAATATTAAATTTTGTTTCGTACTGGTAGGTACTTACTAGCGACCAGCCATAGTCGCTAAATCCCCCCCACCCACATTCCAAATCAATTTTAAATTA
>NW_007419958.1:0-540 GCF_000475195.1 Diaphorina citri
AAGAACGCCAATACTGATGTTTTGATCTTTTTGCTCTGAATGTTTTTATCAATCAAATATTGTTTCACTCCATTATTAAACTTCTTGTTATGATACCAAGTAGTGTACACAACTACACACTTGTTTTCTTCCTCCATTTTCTTTTTTTCTCCTCTTCCTCCTTTTCCTTATTCTTCCTTTTCTTCCTTTTTCTTCTACTTCTTCTTATTTCAAATGCATCACGTTTTATAAATAACTTCTCTCGCAAATCTCTTAAATCCCACCACTGTGACATCTGATCTTCTTGATACTCGTATATCCTCATTCTCTATTTCCTTATATCTCGAGTACAACTTTTACGATTAAGTCCTCCAGACAAAGTTCAATTTTTTCTGGATGGTTTTATTCTTCTTGAAAAAAAAGGAAAGATAAAGAAAGAAAAATGAATTTCAATTTGACAAAAAAGGGCATCATTATCAGAACTTGTCAGACGAATGTAGCTATTCTGGAAGAATTAACTTCTCAATTTTGTTATTTTTAAATTTTTCTAACGTGTCGCGT
>NW_007419959.1:0-540 GCF_000475195.1 Diaphorina citri
GGAGTTTTAAAAGGAAGGTTTAGGAGAAGAAGAAGAAGAAGAAGAAGAAGAAGAAGAAGAAGAAGGACATGAAAGAGGAGGAGAAAGAAGAGGAGAAGAAATAGTTTTAAAAGGAGGTGGAAGAGAAGACAAGGAAAATGTGCAGTGATGATGAAGAAGAAGAAGAAAACGAGGAGCAAAGAGGAAAGACCAATAAGAGGCGGAGGGGAAAAAGGAAGTGGTAAGAAGGGGTGAAGAAGTGAGGGAAGAAGAGGAAAAGAATAACAGAAGGAGAAGAAGAAGAGGAGGAGAAGAAGAAGAAGAGAAAATTGCATTGTATGTATACGTTTTTGTAGATCTGGTACAGAAAAACGAGTGAGAGAGAAACAGAAGGAGAAAAAGCAACCTGAACAAGACTAACATCTCTCTCTCTCTTTGATGTACATCTCTTTCTCTCTTGTCTGTGCCTAAAGGCTACATGTATAACATAACAGAAAATGTTCTCTCTCTCCCTCTACTAACTTGTTTTCTTCAGGTACAACACTGTAATCTGTAAATGTC
>NW_007419960.1:0-540 GCF_000475195.1 Diaphorina citri
TTGATAAGGAGAACCAAAAGGCAGAAGAAGTTCTGCACAATATATCGGCCTTTTGGTTCTCCTTATCGATATGAGAGACAGAAAAATGTGAAAGTTGTAGAGAGAAAAGTGTATAAGGGAGCACGTGATATAATAATAACAAGGAATTTTATTTTAGCTTCATTGGTAGCGCGTCTGCCTTGTAAGCGCTATGCTGGGGGTTCGATTCCCGCCTGGGGCGGATTTTATCTCGAAATGTTCGTTTTCGGATAAAGGCTGGCTTTCTTTTATCCTGTCTTCCTTCTCTCTTCGATTTCGGGACGATAAGACCTTGGCAGTTACAGGGGGGAAAAAAATCAAATCATGAATCTTTGTGGTAAATTAGAGAGCTTTTTTTGTGGGTATTACAATATTACAAGTTTTCCATTTACTCAATCATCGCTCGTCTCTTCGATTTGCAATTCCGCCACTGGTCGCTACTCAATTGTCCTCACGAGTGCACCCCGAATTCTAAGCACAGAGCTCAAAAAAACCTCGGCCCCGCCGGGAATCGAACCCGGA
>NW_007419961.1:0-540 GCF_000475195.1 Diaphorina citri
TTTAATTTCAATGCCACAGTCAAATTTCAATTTCAAAAACATTTAAACATCATGGACATTTCTGGAATCGCGTGAATCCACAATTATTTTCCTCCTTTGGATCATTCGAAGAAGAAAGAAATGCAATTTTATTATTTGTAGGTTATTTATAATGTAGTTATAGGTTAAACACACATAGATATATTGGCCGTGGCATTCCCGTGATGCTTTGCCTTGGCTTAAGTATCCGGTAAAATGATTTTTCTTTAATACCTACTATTTATCTCTATAATCATCTAAATGAAAACCAAACAAAAAATATTACGTAAAAGCAACGAAAAATAAAGAAAAACGCGGAACCAGTCACGAAAGAAAAAAAAATGGAATAAAAAATTTAATGCATAGTCAAACCAGACATACCAGTACCCACAGATAAAGTAGGTAAGAAAAAAAATCTTCAAATCGTATTTTAACATGACACTTTGCTTGCTTGTTTGTTTGTTTGTTTGTTTTATTATTACCTATCTATTTTTTTTTTTTTTTTTTTTTTTTTTTTTTTTT
>NW_007419962.1:0-540 GCF_000475195.1 Diaphorina citri
CATGCTTTAAACATTTAAAAAAAAAAAAAAAAAACATTTAATATTATTCGAGAAAATTGACTAAATAGCAGGTAAAGTTGATTAAAAAGTAGATTATAATATGGTACAGAAGACATATATGAGTAGTTGACACTTGTGAATTGACTACATTGGCAATACATAATTATATCGTAATTCTATCAAAGAGGATATTTACAAAGTTGTGATTACATTTGAAGACTTGCGATTGGTAATACATATAAGTAGTGCTTTATTGGTAATACATATAAGTAGGCTGTCAGCTTAGAATAAGTTCTACGAGAAAATATCGAAATCACACCACAAGACCTCCAATGTAAACGAATCTTTAAAACTAAGAGACCATTCACACAGTCATTGGCACAATGAATTCAAATGCTCTTCAACTTACAGGCATTTCTAGGAAACAACACTGACTGAATTTCCAACTAAAGAAATTAAATTTCCCACTAAAGGAATCCTGTATTTGGTATTTGATTTCAGCACAAATGATTTTAAACAAGCTGGGCCCGTCCCTCCGGG
>NW_007419963.1:0-540 GCF_000475195.1 Diaphorina citri
CCTATTTTTATTGTGATTACTTTTCTCATTTATCTGATCGTTCACTAACATGTTATTTCTCTCGGATTTTTCTTTGGATACATTGTTGTGTTCTTCTTGGACACACAGGCAATGACTGGTATTTAGTTACGAATCGGCTGATCTTACTGTTTAGAACTCGGTATACAAGTATAAAATGAACATTCTTCGTGCTGTTCCCAGATCATTAAGTTGGGGGAGTCGTTAAAACAATCCCCACAGCCTTGGTTTGTATCACCCAATGGAATGTTAGAACCAGTTGTATGCAGCACACAGCCAAGTTTCACGATGATGTATTTACGTTTCGCCATGTATGTACATAAAGTAGTTTGGTTTATATGCATTCTTCAAGTCGAGTCGAGAGTTCAAAGTTTGCATTTCCCCTTGATCTGATTTGAGTTCATTTTAATACAGTGAACGCCTTAGCACATACCAAGTATCTCTGCTGAAGGCTTCTAGTTAAGCACATACAACAAGTTCTAAAAATAAGTCTGGTGCCGGTTGACTGGCATTTTAATAATA
>NW_007419964.1:0-540 GCF_000475195.1 Diaphorina citri
CTAATGTATGTGTAATACACTAGTATGCAAACATTTCGGACCAGTTTGCATTTCAAATTTCTATCCTTTCACTCTGTCAGCCTTTTCTGAGTGTCTTGAAAATATGTACGTTTTTTTGTGTAGCAACCAACTAAAATATCATGTTTGGTACCTACCAACTAAAAGCTCATAATTATACTTATTGTTGGCTTCAATAATATAGAGTCTGTGATTTTCTTCTTGCCTCCATTTTCAATTGAAAATTATTGATATGATATTAAAAAGTCCTTCTGTCCCTAATTTTTTGCACGTGTATGTATTTATTGAACTATTTACATACCTCTGTTCTATGTATATTTGGTTATCAATGGAGCTTTACTCCTATGTTAGATTACAAACACATCAGAGGAATTTGGAAACAACGTTCTCTCCCTCTCTCCACTCTTCTATTCTAAATTCTATGCTTCTAAAATTGTGAATTCAAAAATCAACTAGATTCAACTAAATGGTCCCCATCATCATCTAATAATAGATAGTTGACATAATTGGATGACAAGAGAT
>NW_007419965.1:0-540 GCF_000475195.1 Diaphorina citri
AATTCTGCAGGTGTTCTGCATATTCATCTAAATCCCTATGTCCACTAATGTTGGTATTTACAGGACCTATAGTTTCCATGATTGTCTGCCTGAAACCAGTCCAGTCAGTTCTTCGTGGATCTCTATAGATTGCCTGTTCTATACCAGTACCTACTATTTCAAATGATATATGCTGATGATCTGCCATAGATGGCTCATTCAGCACCTCCCATTTGTTGATAGAATTTACAAAGTGTTGTGTACACATTGTTATGTCCAAAACCTCTTTCCTGGGCCGAATGCACAGTCGTACCTTAATGATTAGGGATTCCTTTTAGTGCTTCCCTAAAATTCATATGCATAGTGGATCCTAAACGTCCTCCTAGTTTTACATTTTAATTTCAATACACTGACGTGCAGAAAATTTGGAACGAAGGTTGGTCGGTTACCTTGATTAAGTAAAAGTAAATTATTACTTACCATAAAGTCAAGAAGTTCCTCTCCACGTTGGTTGGTGTTAGTGCTGTTCCAGATGATGTGATGAGAATTTGCATCACACCC
>NW_007419966.1:0-540 GCF_000475195.1 Diaphorina citri
ACAAGTGGCCTATTTGTACCAACTAGCAACAACAGTAAGCAGAGCCATTGAAACAATTTGATTTTCACCCAATTTTGCAATAGAAACGCCCTGAATTGGATTCTACTAAAACTTAGGTCATGTCATCTGGTAAAAACTGGATCAGTCATCTAGTTGTCAAAGACAAAGGACATAATTGTACACTAAAAACGAACAAAATTGCTGCTGAACTTCGTCAAAAAGACAGAAACATGAGATCAACTTCTTGAAAGAGACTCTGAATACTGGATATGGAAATTTCTCAAGGCCCTATTTGAACGTCAGGCAACTCAGACATAGAGGTCCTTATATATAGAATAGAATAGAATATACCCTGCTTATGCTACCAGAATGAGACTGAAAAGTCCCTTTGCTCCCGCAGTCTAAGCAAGGTCTTATGTATTTGGTACAATATTTTTAAATATAAATTACAAATTTTTAAATAGACCCTTGCTTAAATTAAAAAAAAAAAAGGATATGTAGTGGTCGTCCTATGGTCCTGAGCCTCCCTGAAGATCTCAA
>NW_007419967.1:0-540 GCF_000475195.1 Diaphorina citri
TGAAAATTATTTCTAATTAATTTTTAAACTAAAATTTTATTAATTATGTCGTTAATGACAAAACTGTGAAAATAGTGACGTGCTGGTTTTATGGAACCTTTTTTGCTCTTATTATGGACCCCGTTTTGTTATGGCAACTTTTGGTCGCACGCTGAATGTGCAGGTGTAGATAAAAAATCGCTTTATGTGTGCGACTTTTGTGAATAAATTATCTTTGTTTTTTTTCTAAAGTAATATTTTTTTTTCTTTCAAAATAAAAAATGCCTACACTGTAGATATTTATTTATTTTGGATTTATTTCTTACTTTTTTGCAGTAGTTGTGCAGAATAGCTAACTTTTTTACTCTTCAAAATTCTAGCCTATAAAGGGTTCCATATTACAAACATGTGGGTATTTTTTTTCTTTCAAAATAAAAAATGCCTACACTGTAGATATTTATTTATTTTGGATTTATTTCTTACTTTTTTTGCAGTAGTTGTGCAGAATAGCTAACTTTTTTACTCTTCAAAATTCTAGCCTATAAAGGGTTCCATATTACA
>NW_007419968.1:0-540 GCF_000475195.1 Diaphorina citri
TCTGGCTCCGTAGATTGTACTATGCTGTAGTCTAAATGTTCCTGGTATGCGAGAGCATCGAACCCTGAAACCATAGATTAGAAAACTCGTCTATAAAACAATAGAGTGGGAACCTAAAAATAATTAAAACAAGAAGGGGGAAGGAAGAGGGGAAGTCTTTATATATTTTTTTAAAAAAGTTTCGAAACAGGAAATAGCCCTTTAAGAGGGTCATTTGACATAAAACATGTACATACTGTACATATTGTGTTATTGTATCTTGATTGACAGTACGATTTTCTATCAAACTTTTCACTTCTTGGTCTGAAGTATGGTTAAAGTGAGTTATCTTTTCTATTCTTTTTTATTTATTCCTTATTTCCTTTCTTTCTTTAGATGAACACCACGGATAGTAGGCCGTTCGCGCAGACATCGACACCCCTATGTATTATTAGGTCGAATAGGTGAATAACTTTAAGATAAAGGAGGTTCCTTACCTTTGAATATAAACTGGAAGAACGTGTTCAAGTTCTCAGGCGAGGGTGAAGTGACGAAGATGTT
>NW_007419969.1:0-540 GCF_000475195.1 Diaphorina citri
TGAAGGCTTTATATACAGTGTGTTGTCCTTTGTGTAGGCTTTCACTGGACAGAGATATGATGTAGGTAGTCCCCTACCCCTACCCACATTGGAAAAAGCTAGTTCAAAAAGCAACCTCTTTTTCATCAGAAAAAGCAAGTTCCAAAAGGTTTTTGACTTTGACAATTCTAAAATATTACACTGAAAACTGTCGCCTATCTACTACATATCTAAAAATCAATTAAAAAGCCAAAGTTCCTACTATGAAAAAGGGCATGAATATTGGTTATGCCATTCTCGAGTGGGTAATGGAAGAACAAAAGAAAAGTTATGTAATGATAAATACCAAAATTATGATTATATTTTGAAATTTTGAAATAAAGTTGGAATGTTCCATTGCTCCAGTGCCATCTTTTTTAAGAGAATTCCAATTAAACTCTTCATCTTGAAGAGGGAATTCAATTAAAATTCCCACCACGACTTCCGAAGAAAAACATCTTGGCGTCCCCCACAAATAATATTTACATTAGCTTTTGAATTCTTGAGATAAACCATTTCGCC
>NW_007419970.1:0-540 GCF_000475195.1 Diaphorina citri
TACCTATTAACATAAATGTACACTGGTACAGTGTGTCCTGTAACATGGGGGAAGAAAAATACCCATACCTACCTATTATCATAAATTTACACTTGTACAGTGTATCCTAGAAGTTACCATCTACGTATGAGATATTTTCATAGTAGGTCTATGTATGCAATGTAAACGAAAAGTTGATAATTTGACTTTTATACAAAAAATTACAAATGTAAGAGTATTGAGATTCTTACCTATGTATATGAACACAGCGCCTCGAAAACCGACGTAGATACCTATATGAGTTGAATCCTTTTCAATTTTCCACACGGCTGAAATCTTGAAAGGAGATGACTTGATGTTTCTCTCAATTGGGTCATATCTTCTAATATTAGTATCTTAAATCCATAAGTTGTCACCTGTCAGTCCATCAGAATGAAGCTCAAGAAAATCCTGCTGTCAACATGCTGCCGATTTTATTCGAAAATAAATACCAAATCCTCCCAATTTCAGGTAAGTGGAACAAATTGTTTCCATGGTAAGTACGTACTGCGTACCAATGAG
>NW_007419971.1:0-540 GCF_000475195.1 Diaphorina citri
TTCATAGGTCGTCGCGACAAATTTCGAGATCAGAGCTCATTTGTGTGAGAAAATGTGGTTTTTTTTTTTTTTTTTTTTTGTTTTTTTGGTTTTTTGACTTTATGGTTTTCTGGACAAAATTTGCACCACCATTTTCGTGTTCCTGGTAAAAAGACCTTTAATTTGATATATAGGTCGACCAGGTTTGGATATGTCCTTCTATGGGGACAGACAGACAGACAGACCGACCGACAGACGACACCGAAGCGAATACAATAGTCCGTCCCTTGTACCTTTTTATTACTATTGTAATAATAAAGGAAGGACGGACTAAAAAATAATGCAAATCTACAATTCTACATACCCATATCCAAAATAATTATTCCAACTAAGGGGTGGGATTAAGGCTTGAGGCATTCTCTTTCATCCAACCCCAATCTATTACACCAATAGGTATAGTTTAGGTTAGTAAAGGGACCCAGGGTTAGAACTTTTAGCTAAATCCCCTTATTTTTTACATGGTTTTTTTCTTACTAGTAATCATTGTGATGAAAAAAAAAA
>NW_007419972.1:0-540 GCF_000475195.1 Diaphorina citri
CCGTTCCCGATATATTGTTAAATTACACCGAAAACCGCCAAAAAGCGGTAAAATGCCGCCAACCGTTGCACCGATATTTACCAAAAGTATCGCATCCTTGTCACATTTGACATCTACATACCAAATTCCAAGTCTCTAGCTCTTACCGTTCTCGAGATATTTTGTTTACAGACAGACACACGGACCAATGGCTGAAACTTTGGATTTAGACTCTAGGGACCTCAAAACGTGTTTTGGCACTAAAATTTGACCATCGAAAATTTGACCCGATTACATTACTTTCCTTCCTATAGGATAAGGAAAGTAAAAAGACGAGAAACTCCCGGTTTTGACCCGATTACATTACTTTCCTTTCTATATAAGCAAAGTAATAAAAATTGTGCAGTAGCCAGAAATAAGAGGATTTAAAAAGGAACTCCTCTGTAAGCAGGATGCAGAGTTAAAGGGAAGGAAAATTGCGAGGGCTAAGGAAAATGCCGGAAACAAGTATTTTGTATTTTCTTACATCAGAAGGATGCTAAGGTTACCTACTGAAAAGCC
>NW_007419973.1:0-540 GCF_000475195.1 Diaphorina citri
GCGGGAATCGAACCCGCGGCCTAGCGCTTACAAGGCAGACGCACTACCAACTAAGCTAACTAGGCTGGCAAGTTGTACCTACGATTAATTTAATTTGAATTTGCCGTTTTGCTAGCCTCACTTGAAGCTGACCTCTTTCATTTTTCATCGCATGTTTAATAGAAAATGACATTTATTTATTTTTTACTTTGGGGTTTCCTAAAACAAGCCGTTGTGCTAGCCCTACTTGAAGCTGACCTCTTTCATTTTTCATCGCATGTTTAATAGAAAATGACATTTATTTATTTTTTACTTTGGGGTTTCCTAAAACAAGGTAGAGAAAGGTGGAACAAAAGGTAAACTTTAAAATTCTCACACGGTGTTTTTGAAACTTGAGTCCTATGTGAACTTTGTACTTTTTCTCTCTGAAATCCAACACTTTGTTATGTAGCTACGTAACTAAATTTAATTTTATTTTTTGTAACACCCACGGCCCAACGGTAGACAGTTTACGAAAACTTGAACTAGCTTGTAAGCAGGCAGGAGAACCGAAAGAAATAA
>NW_007419974.1:0-540 GCF_000475195.1 Diaphorina citri
TTTACTGTACCTACTTAATCTGTGAGTTATACCTATGTAGGTGTGAGTAAAAAACAAATTAATAAAGCACTGGATCCTTACTTGCCTGGGTGAATGTAGATTTTCTTTTACTGTACCTACTTAATCTGTGAGTTATACCTATGTAGGTGTGAGTAAAAAACAAATTAATAAAGCACTGGATCCTAACTTGCCTGGGTGAATGTAGATTTTCTTTTACTGTACCTACTTAATCTGTGAATTATACCTATGTAGGTGTGAGTAAAAAACAAATAAATAATAAAGCACTGAATCCTAACTTGCCTGAGTGAATGTAGATTTTATTTTACTGTACTTAATCTTCAAGTTAGTTACCTATGTAGGTAATCTTGGTATGCAGTAGCTAAATAATAAGATTTCCTGAAAAGAGGGAGAAGAATAACTAAGATGTACCTATTTTATAAATAAGAAATATGTGTTTTTTTTTTTTTCATTAGGTTAGAGTCCCAGTAATATTTGGAAACTATCAGGAAAATAGAAAGTAAAAAAAAAAAAAAAAAAAAA
>NW_007419975.1:0-540 GCF_000475195.1 Diaphorina citri
ATTTTGAAACACAATAAGAAGTTTTTCTGTTATAATTTTATTTTATAATAAAATTCTTCTCATTTTACAACTTTTATTGTATGAAATGATTCTAGAGAGTTGGGGAATTTTTTTCTATACTACTCATGAAAAATAAGGTTGTGAAAATGCTGTCCATATTCAATGTCGCACATTCGGGCTTTTTCGCACATTTTCGCTCAAAATGTTTGGTTCTAGGGCTTGAACTTCTCGAACGTTGTTCTTCAGCTCTTGGGGAGTCTTGTCTGTTGACATACACTCTTTCTTTGAGGTAAGCTCAGAAAAAAAAAGTCTGGGCGGACATTTCGGGGGAGTTTGCAGGCCACGGAAATTCGCTATTTCGAGAACTTATCCGATTTTTAACCATTTCTAATTGACTGTCAATTTTAAAAATGAAATTTTACGAGTTTAGTTCTTTGTAGCGTATCAAAATTTTCCACGATGAATTCCCCAAGGGTTCTTTACAATAATCTGAAGACAGTAGAAAAAAATATTCATCACAAAAAAAGTTATTCAATTTTA
>NW_007419976.1:0-540 GCF_000475195.1 Diaphorina citri
TCAGTGATTAACTCATTTAGTAAACATTCATTTAGCAAGTGCCTATCTATACCTAGATACATATTTCCTTGTTAAATGTGTTCAAATCACTCATCACAGTTTACTATTTTTAATACTTACATACCCGAATGGGTATAAGCCATAAGGATATAAGGTGGTCATAGATATTTTAACGAAGCTATAGGTATACAATAGGGTACCTAAACTTACATAGCTTGTAGGTTTACGTGGTTATGCCAGATAGATTCGTATAGGTAAGTCCATTACCTAAGCTAGATAGACCATTGTACAATAATAGGGTACCTACCCCGAACCGAGCTAGACAAATTAGATAAGTTAACCTTACTTACCACCTGGAGATCTGGGGTAAGGTGGAGACAAATTGCATAAAGTAATCAGGTTACACAACAAACTTCTTTGTAATCTTTGTTTTCTCCAAGTTAACCCTAGAGTGTCACAGTGTCAAGTGATTCAAGTGAAACGTTTTGCAAACCGTCAAGAAAAACAAGACGGTTGAAGGTGTGGATCAAGATATTTGTC
>NW_007419977.1:0-540 GCF_000475195.1 Diaphorina citri
CGCCCCGGGCGGGAATCGAACCCGCGGCCTAGCGCTTACAAGGCAGACGCACTACCAACTAAGCTATCTAGGCTGGCTATTTTCGTCTCCTTACATTGAGAGATTCAGCTCTAAGTACAAACAACTCAATTCTGGGACTGTTTTGAGTGAGTAAAGATATCAAATAACATAGTACAATACTGCAGATGAGTTACTAGGTAAGTAGGTAAACGATTAGAGATCCATTTAGAGCTCAAAATATCCTATTATTACATCCAGTTATTTATAAAAATGGACACTTACTGGTAAGTTATTTGAGGTGCGGTTGGCGCCTTCATTAAAAAGCTTTAAGGCAAAATTACTGCCCGAATAAAAATAGTTGGGTGGAAGAGCTCAAACAAGTGAGAAGAGAAATAAAAGTAGTTGCGTGGAAGAGTTCAAACAAGTGAGAACCTTGCCACTGAAAATAAACCTAGTCAGGCCAATTAGCTTGGAAGCGCGTCTGCCTTGTAAGCGCTAGGTCGCGGGTTCAATTTCCGCCCCGAGCAAAAATCGAATTTT
>NW_007419978.1:0-540 GCF_000475195.1 Diaphorina citri
TGAATGTATTTATCTACTTTCAGTCCAGGATTCCAGATGGAAAACAAATTGGAATCTGGAGTTATATCCTTATAACGGGGAACGGGTCATGTTAAACAAGGAAAATACGAGGGTATAGTTCGAGGGGGACTTTTGCAAAAGCTTTGTCACCTTTTTTAACTACCATGGTTGGTTGAGAGACAAGATTGCTTGCCATACACAAGAATAGAATAGAATAAGGTCCCGTGTTCGATTACCAGTTGGAGGAAACTAAAAGCGTGCTTAATTGTAGAGTTTCCTAATGTATTCTCCAAATTAATTTGCTAATAAACCATAGCTCCATTTTGGGAGTTCCTTTTTGGAGTTATGGTCAACTGGTAGGGATGGGCGATATATATGGGCGATATATATCGATATTTCCGAATATCGATATTTTACTTTGGAAATATCGATATTTTTATAAATATCGCCCATCCCTACAAGGAAAATGGATCGCTTGCAGGTAGCTATTGTTATTCATATGAGAAAAAAAAAAAAAAAAAACAAAACAAAACAAAAAAC
>NW_007419979.1:0-540 GCF_000475195.1 Diaphorina citri
CTTCGCACTTTGATAGAATATAGTCGCGCTGCGCGCTCCCTGTTGGCTTCGCACTTCGAGAGAATAAGGTCGCGCTCCGCGCACCCTATTGGCTTCTCACTTTGAAAGAATGGGCATAGGATAAGTATTAATTAATCTTATTTGACTGTACTAAACTCTTGTAGCCAAACATGATACTACTATATCATAAGTCATAACTGTAAGAGAAAATATATACAGCCCCTTGTGTAACTGACTCACTCACTGACTGACTGACTGACTGACTGACTGACTCACTCACTCGCTCACTCACTCACTCACTCACTCACTCACTCACTCACTCACTCACTCACTCACTCACTCACTCACTCACTCACTCACTCACTCACTCACTCACTCACTCACTCACTCACTCACTCACTCACTCACTCACTCACTCACTCACTCACTCACTCACTCACTCACTCACTTTCCCGAAATTCAAAACCGTTCCCGAGATATTGACGTTTTTTAGTCCCCCCATAAGAAATACACGGGGAACACACTTCGAGGCCAGCAAAA
>NW_007419980.1:0-540 GCF_000475195.1 Diaphorina citri
TAAATTTAAATACGGGTCGTCTTGTGTTCCGAATCTTACCTCTGATGAACATTACTGGATCCAAGGGTACAGACGGTTCTCTTTCTGGACATCTGCTCATCTTCCTTCTCTCCCAGGGAGGTAGACCATTCCTTGTACCACATCAGATCACATGTGCACACTAGCGGGTTATCTGAAGTCAACAAAATTGGCTTTATTAGGTTATAGAGACCTATAAAATAAGTTCAAAATTAATAATCCCACGTTATGAGGTACCAACATATGCGGTAGAAATCACGAAGAAAAGAATCACAAGGGGGGAGGGGCGGCTCGTTAATAAATGACAACACTGTATTTGGAGATATTGCAATACTGGTTTATCATTGAACTACTCAATGAGTCAATACATGTAAATGTAACTCGGTCTTCTACTCTCTACACAGAGGAATAAGAGAGTTGAGATCTGACTCCTTAAGTGAGCAGTAGGGTTGCCAACTTTTTTTTCGGCAAATACGGTACAAACTAGCAAAATGGTGAAAAAATACGGATTTCCCGATTTTT
>NW_007419981.1:0-540 GCF_000475195.1 Diaphorina citri
TAAGAATGGGATTTTTTATTTTAATAACATGGATAGTTGGATACCTTTTGTTTTTCATGGTGGTGTTGTTGTTGTTGTTGTTGTTGTTGTTGTTGTTGTTGTTGGTGTTGTTGTTGTTGTTTTATTTCATACAAATAGGTAGGTATTATTATTGAAATGATAAATATCAATAACATATTTATCAATCCCTCCATCTCAATGTAGGCACTGGTTGTATATTGCAGAGTGGGTATTATGTGGGTAAGTATAGTAAGTACATACTCTAATATGGGTATGTAAAAAGCGATTTTTTTTTTTTTGCTTTATATTTGTATTCTTACACAGTGAGCACTTCCACCCAACCAAACAACATATATTTCCTCTATAAGACCTCCCCACATTTTCATCAAATCCTTTTGAATGCGCGTTAAGTACCTAGTAGGCGAAACTAGGTACACCAGAAGGTAAATGAGGTGGTTATTCATTTATTCCTCCCCCTTTTTTACCTCCTGTACAAAAAAGGAACAAACAAACCATCAACAATGGGTTTTGAAAGAAATG
>NW_007419982.1:0-540 GCF_000475195.1 Diaphorina citri
CCCATCTCTCTCTCTCACACACTCACCTCTCCATTCCCCTCCCTCTTTTCCATCTCTCCTCCCCCTCCCTCCATTTGTCCCTCCCATTCCTATCACACGTCAGGGAGTCACCCCCCCTCCCAATCTCCCTCTCCCATAGAGGTACCTCCCTACCTAACTAATCTATATTTTTTGGGGGCAAATATCGGTGTTCATGCTCATAAAACATAAATTTACATCCACAACGCAACTATTCATATTAGGAAATCTAGGTGAGGGGGAGGGGATAGAGGGGAAGTTGGGTGGCAAAGGAGGGGGAGGAGTAGGAAGAAGGAGGGGGTTTCCCCTTTTGTTATTTATTTCCATGAATCCAAGGAATATGAGAAGTAATGTAGAGAAATTTCCTTCCTAACCTAATAAGAAGTATACAGAAGTAGGTAAAGACAACTAGCGAACATCTAACAGACACGTTGAATGCACTACTTTCCAATGAAACGCTAACTCTTCCTTGGTTGTGTCCTTGTCAGCGCTAGGTTGCGGGTTCGATTCCCGCCTGGGCTG
>NW_007419984.1:0-540 GCF_000475195.1 Diaphorina citri
CTTCTTCCACACGAGGAGTCAAGGTGAGTTTTGGGGGGGTTTGATGGGGATTTTAAGGGGAAGATGCCCCGGCTCAAATTGGTTGTAATAAGGGCTTATTATTTTCGAAATATTCGGGAGAGAAACCTACAGAAAAGGCCGTCAGAGTAGAGCAGAAAGTGCAAACTGTCCAGATTTTGTTAAGCCGGCCATTCACTATCATGTAGGTAGACCTGATAGTACGCCTGAAAAACTGCTAAAAGGTCTTATCTTATATTGTAACTGCTAAAAGGTCTTATCTTCCTGAAATCGAAGAGAGAAGGAAGACAGGGTAGGAGAAAGTCAGCCGTTCCGAGAACGAACATTATGCCTTCAGAATAAAATCCGCCCCGGGCGGGAATGGAACCCCGGCCCAGCGCTTACAAGGCAGACGCGCTACCAACCGAGCTAACTAGGCTGGCTATCTTTTTTTTTACTGTGAGCTAAGACTGAACTGCCCCATGACTAATTAATTCCATTCCTGTTTCACAGATTACGAGAATGAGATCCAGCCTGCTGAAG
>NW_007419985.1:0-540 GCF_000475195.1 Diaphorina citri
AGATGAGGCAAATAAGACGGTTAAATCGCTAGAACAAAAATTGGTTCTGATGGAAAAGAGGTTGGAAAAAAGCGAGAACGAAAATAAGGAATTGAAATCTAGACTGAGGACTCTGGAAGTTCATATGCACGAAACGTCACAGAAAGAGTACAATAACAAAATTGAAATCTCTGGGCTTGTAAACAAAAATGTTGATTCAGCTAGAACGGTGCAGAAAATACTCGAACTGTGCAATACCAACCAAATGCATGCAAAGGCCGAACTTGTAACTAGAATGGGGGAAAATAGACAGGAGAAAATATCCATGTTGGTTCAGTTCGATTCCAGGGATGATAGAAATGTGGTGCTGGGAAAAATAAAAAAGGAGAAGATTTACACCAAACTAAATGATGTAACACAGAACGGAACCTCATCCATTTTTATTAATGAAGCACTGTGTCCTTATTATAAAAAGTTACTTTTTGAGGCAACAAGAATAAAAAAGGACAAAAAGTACGCGTTCCTGTGGGTCAAGGACGGAAGGATTTTGCTCAAGAAAAC
>NW_007419986.1:0-482 GCF_000475195.1 Diaphorina citri
AATAGGTAGGTACATAAATACTGATTTTCTTTAACCAAGATCGAAAAATTCCCGGAGGGACGGGCCCCGCAAAAAAAAAAGAGGTTTGACAGAGGGAACTGTAACTGCTATGGTCTTATCGTCCCGAAATCGAAGAGAGAAGGAAGACAGGATGGGAGAAAGCCAGCCGTTCCGAGAACGAACATTATCCCATCAGGATAAAATCCGCCCCGGGCGGGAATCGAACCCGCGGCCTAGCGCTTACAAGGCAGACGCACTACCAACTAAGCTAACTAGGCTAGCGTTTTCCTCTTCTTGAGAACTTGGAAAAAAAACCTAGTTAGCTTGGAGCGCAGAGCTTCTGCCTTGTAAACGCGCGGTCGTGGGTTCGATTCCCGCCCGGGTCCGGATTTTATCCTAAACAGATAAGGTTCGTTCTCGGAACGGCTGGGTTTCTCCTGTTATCTCTCCCCTTTTGGGACGATAAGACCTTAGCGGTTACA
>NW_007419987.1:0-540 GCF_000475195.1 Diaphorina citri
GCCTTGTAAGCGCTAGGCCGCGGGTTCGATTCCCGCCCGGGGCGGATTTTATCCTGCTGGGATAATGTTCGTTCTCGGGACGGCTGGCTTTCTCCTATCCTGTCCTCCTTCTCTCTTCGATTTCGGGACGATAAGACCATAGCAGTTACAGTTCCCTCTGTCAAACCTCTTAAAAAAAAGTGATTTTACAAAATGTTCAACTCAAAATGATGGTATTGAATTATCATGTCGTTAAATTGACTCGAACCCAGTCCCCCAGATTACAAGTTCAACGTTAAACCTCTGAGCTATTAGGGCTGGTTTATTACCTTCTACACTAGCACCATTATTATCTCTATCTCCATCATTAGGTTTGGTGATTCTCTCTTCTTCCACCCCCGGTGTTTGCGTGTGTATTCTTCTTCCTGAGCCTTGATAACTGAGCAAGTATTTTCTCCTGGCTGGCAGTAGGTAAGGACATTCACTCCAGATGTCACCTCCTGGTAAACCAACACCTGAAACAAGAACAGAAACAATGTATACAGGGGTCGGAACACAGAC
>NW_007419988.1:0-540 GCF_000475195.1 Diaphorina citri
GAATCTTTTTTTTTTTTTTTGTAGTCAGTTCCAACATTCCTTTTCTTGTCCATGTTCTCTTTTGCCTTAGGCCAGAGGACATTCATTTCTCAATTGAGGCCTTTTTCCTTTAGATAACCAAAGTGGGATATATGCCTTTTAGCCAAACTTAACCGAGGATAGAGAAGTCATACATAGGTAGATAAAACGGAATAGGTAAAAAATAATAGAGGTTGATAAAAACAAATTGAGGTCGGTGGTTCGAGTCCAAGCCATGTCATAAAATTCATCTGGTGTAATAATTGGGGTACGATATTTGTGACAAGCATTTGCTTAACACGATTAAAAATTCCTCTAAATACATAGACAAGTAAATAAATGGATAAGATAAGTAAATAAATAAATAATTAGTGAATACATATGTATACATTTATATAAATAAATAGCTGTTGCCTCCAGTTTTGTTCAACCAGAATAGCGGTTCGCGAGTTTGTAAAATGTCACCGGGGTAATTTTTTAGTGGATGATGTCAACTAAATCAACTAGTTCGCTATTACCTAC
>NW_007419989.1:0-540 GCF_000475195.1 Diaphorina citri
CTCGTCACACATTGAAATCGTAGTCCCGTCCCGCGACTTTTAGTGGCACGTAGTCTCTTGAAAATCCAAACCTATACGTGTTACTAACAGGCCTAACTACTAAGGTATTTGGTGGCGGGGTTTTTCCTTCATTTGGCGACAAGCTACCCGCCTACCCAGCTTGTGTGAGGCCGGGAAAAGCTAGCAGTACGCGATTGCCAATATGGTCATGGTTGCCCAATGCCTATCCGGATAATCTAACCACTTGTATGGTCACCCATCCCGATACTAACCACTCGTAACGTTGCTTAACTTCAGTGATCCATCAGGAACTGGTGATGCCTTCAACGTGCACTGACCACTTTCTCAGGAAAAGACTGAAGGAACATGAAGCCCGACGACGACACTTCTCGTCCTTTGTCATTTTCCCATTTAATATCATTTGAGGTCTTCAATCTTCATCAGATAAAATCTTTCAGCCCCTGGCAATCTTGGGAAGTCTACAAAGGCTAACAAGGACTGAATGGTCGGTTTCCCATCTTTCCATCTAATCTCATTTGG
>NW_007419990.1:0-540 GCF_000475195.1 Diaphorina citri
TCTTCTCATTAAAACCCATTCTGCCTAAGGCATTTATTTTTTTCCTTCTCTTCTTACTCCTCCTTCAACTTTTTCTTCTCCCTCTCCTTCTTCTTGTTCTTCGTCTCCTCTTCCATCTTCTTCTTGTTCTTCTTCCTCTTCCTCCTTCTTCTTCTTCTTCTCACACCACTTTTTAATCACGGTTTTTTTTTGCTCCCTGAGGGTGAAGGTAATGGCTAAATGACGCGAGACCCATTTCTTCCCCTTCCCTTTTTAGCCCGTCCTTCCTTTATTATTACGATAGTAATAAAAAAGGTATAAGGTTGTATTTACTTCGGTGTCTGTCTGTCTGTCTGTGTGTCTGTCCCCATAGAAGGACTTATCCAAACCTGGTCGACCTATATAATATCAAATTAAAGGTCTTTTTATCAGGAACAAGAAAGCGGTGGTGCAAATTTTGTCCAGAAAACCATAAAGCCAGAAAAAAAAAAATGGTTTTTGGGGGATTTTTTTTCACATTTTCTCACACAAATGAGCTCTGATCTTGAAATTTGTCGCGAC
>NW_007419991.1:0-540 GCF_000475195.1 Diaphorina citri
TCCTTTTTTGATCATCTCGATGTTAAAAACTAATTATTGTTTAAAACATCAATAAACGATTTTCAAAAAAAAAAAAAAAATCGACACTAATATGCACTATGGTATTTCCTATCTCTCTCTCTCTCTCTTCTCTCTCTCTTTCTTTCTCTCTCCCTCTCTCTTTCTCTGTGGTTCTTAATTAATGGCTTCCCTCCTATGCCTCCCACAGTATCAGTTATTTCCCATACTGAATTTCTCTCCCTCTCTCTCCCCTTCTCTTTCTCCATAGTTTTTATTTCCATTAGTAAAATATACAGGGTGTTCCGAAAAAAAATCAACGGAAAGAAAGGAAGATCGAAAAGCTCGAAAGTATTGGGCAGATTGGACTTTCGAAGTCAATTTTGAAATCTTGAGGAAGTGAGATCTTGTAGGTTAAAATATTGTGAGCGCCACAGATAAGAACCATGTACCTACCTGTTTTAGTTTGGTCTCGCTGGAGGACGTAAAACTGAGACAAAACCAGCCCTGTCAAGCCACAGACAATAACACTGGCTCTTTTGA
>NW_007419992.1:0-540 GCF_000475195.1 Diaphorina citri
CGCTTATGTAGTCGCAGTCAAATCAAAGATCTAATGGTTTGCAGCAGAGATTGCTTGCTTAGATGCTTGGGATTTCTTCGGCGGACTGTCTCTGAACTCGGTAAGTGTGCGGTCCAATGTAAAGTAATATGGAACAAGCTAGACGTAAGATGACGGATAAGTGTGGTGCGTCTTCGAAGTTCTTGGAGAGCCAAATATGTGCAGTACGGGTCTCTCTGAAGCAATCCAGGCTGAAATTCTGGACGGGAGCAATAGACAGGAATGAATGGATGAACGTCAAAATCTAATCAATACCTACGACCTACACTTATCAGCGGTTACCAGGTTACCACCGATTACTAAACTAATCTAAACATTCTAAACAGAAGCCATATAAATCGGAGGATTATTTCACCACCATTTCAACGAGATATATTCATATCGCAATAACCCAATGGATTATCTCAGCCTATGAAAACCTAACTCTGAAATAAGTCCACAGCCTTGTGGTTTTAAGTAAACAAAAATTCCAATTCACAGAAATATCAATATACATAATTT
>NW_007419993.1:0-540 GCF_000475195.1 Diaphorina citri
AAAATAATGTCAGAAATTTCCCTCAATTTAAATTAAATCTCTCTAAAAGCATTCCTCTGATTTAAATCCTTTCCGAAGGACCTTGTCCACAATTTAAATCCCTCCAAAGAAGAACTAATTTCAATAACTCCTGAAAAAATCCTTATTTAAATCATTCAAAAGGGATTTTCCCCCTTTGAATCCATCTTGACCACGAATACCCTCGTCTTGTGTATGAATAATTTAAATCCCTCCCGGAAAAAATTCCCTTTTTAAATCCATCAACAGGGATTTTTCCCACTTTAAATTCGTCTGGACCACGAATACCCTCGTCTTGAGTATGACTAATTTAAATCCCTCCCGGAAAAATTTCCCATTTTAAATCCCTCAAGAGCGTTTTTTTTTTCTTTTTAAATCCCTCCTGGAAAATTTCCCTTTTTAAATCCCTCTTGACCACCGACTGACCTGTGTATGACGATGAGGGTGGAATTGCTGGCGGCACACGCAGACTCCGTGAGTCCCAGTACGCTCTTCTCATTGGCCACGTACTTGCGAAATAAT
>NW_007419994.1:0-540 GCF_000475195.1 Diaphorina citri
TCTATTTAAAGCACGGTTTCCACTATACATTCAGATCACAGTCTAGAGAGGTGCAGAGAACATTTTTACCCCTAGATCTAGAGTCTACCGTGCTAATCACTACACTACTGAGGTTGGTTTTTACCTTACATAATAGGATAGGTAAGTACCCCAGCAGACTTCCTTCGGCGGTGCTAGAAGATCTTCCTTTGTGCTGGGGTAGAGAGATCCTTTGGTCTTATTCAAATAGTATCTATAGTAATAAGCAAATCCAAACGCATCCATATCTCACCTAAGATCAAGTCTTATTATCTTATACCTACATATGGAACATGGATACAACGAGTTTAAGTTTGGGACCTCACAACCCTATCCTTGTAGTCTACAAGAAGTCTGAGATACCCCTAACCTTCTGTATCATCATATTCATCTCATCTTACTTCTTAATAATGATTGGGGGCACGCGCCTAGCAACATATGCTTCAGGATACAACAACACATGTTTCTATACATATGTATTACCTTACTCCTACATATGATACAATGTAGCTTGGAATTAAT
>NW_007419995.1:0-540 GCF_000475195.1 Diaphorina citri
TAAGAGTTTAATAGTCAATAACATGTAGAAGAATTAAAACTTGAAGTGATATAGGACAACTCGGCCAGTGATTTTTTTTCAAACAGAATTTTGGTCTTTCGGGCCGGATTTTTTTAAACTCTCCATTTCATTCAGTATAGGGAACCATGATAATGATTATAATAATAGTGCTTATTTATACTGCTCGCATAGGACGGAAAAGTCCCTTTACTCCAGCAGTAGGCCACTACTATTATTATAGTTGTCAAGTTCTCAAGTTATATTGAGGAGGAACCTACTTTGTAATGAGAAAGTGTTGTTTTCTAAGAGGCAACCTTTTCAACTGCTAAGGTCCCATCTGCTCAGGTCATCTCGCCACCAATTAAAACTCAGAACTCCCTTCCTTCATTCAATAAGTGTGCACAAATGACTACACATTTCCTACATTCCGACCCATTTCAAATTGGCCACTCAAAGGCGATCTAGAGCTAAGCTTTTCCGACCCTTAAGTTTCAAATCGACCCCGCAAAGGCGATTTCAAGAGGTAAACGGACTGCAAAG
>NW_007419996.1:0-540 GCF_000475195.1 Diaphorina citri
AGGAATCATGTTGATATCTCCATTATTCATCAATATAGGTAGGTATAGGTACACGAATTTAGTAAACTCCTCCCAAAAGACTTTTCAAACCACAAAATTCAAAGCTATTTTATTCGAAACTCTCTTGTCTTTAGGCCCCTTACATAAAACTCTTCACCCTTCAATTTGTTTCACCCTTATATCTAATGCACTTCCTTCCCCTATACGTTGGAGTGTTATGGTCCATTTAGAACGAGAATATATGTACAACTTAATCGGGGGAAAGTGAAAAAGAAGAAAACATGAGAACACAACTCAATCTATAGAGAGAGATAGAGAGAGAGAAAGAGAGAGAGAAAGAGAACACAATTCAATCCACAGAGAGAGAGAGATAGAGAGAGGAGAGAAAGAGAACACAACTCAATCCACAGAGAGAGAGATAGAGAGAGGAGAGAGAGAGAAAGAGAGCACAACTCAATCCACAGAGAGAGAGATAGAGAGAGGAGAGAGAGAGGAGAGAGAGAGAGAGAGAGGAGAGAGAGAGAGATAGAGGAGAGAGAG
>NW_007419997.1:0-540 GCF_000475195.1 Diaphorina citri
CTGAGGAGCCTGGTTGAAATCCCAGGAAAAATGCGAGGCAGAAAAGTACAATATCACCTTTGCTGTTAAAAGGCTGCCTCTCACATGCCACAATATAAACAGAAGCAAAGATAATCAATTAATATACTTGCACAGGTATAACTGCGCAGGCAAACTGTAAAGCGAACGGCCGGTCCCAACGTCCCGACCTGTGCGAAAAACTGAGCTGACTGAAGAGGCGCTAATGCACAAACAATATGGGGCGAAAGTTTTGTAGCGGGAAATCCGAACCAAAAGGAAAAGAAGAAACAAGATGAAGAGAGAAGAGAAGGGGGAGGAAAGAATTAGAGGGAAAGAAGGAGAAGAATCTAAGAAGTACCAAGAGGTAAAAAAAAGGACAAGGAGTGAAGGATAAAAGGGGAAAGGATAAGATTAGGGAAGGACGGTGCAATCTGAATGAAAACTCCCTGTCTCTCAGCTCCAGGAAAGAGAAAATCTGGAGTGACAATACAAAACTTTTCCCGTGGGATTATTATAGTCTACATAAATAGTGCTGAACAC
>NW_007419999.1:0-540 GCF_000475195.1 Diaphorina citri
TTTTAGGCTACCTATTCTAATTCCAATAGGTGGAACCAAGATATCACTGTTACATAATCAAACATTAGTGATAGAGATCGCCCTAGGCAATAATTTCGCCCTTTGTAATTTTCCTTGTATGTATTTGTGTTGAATTACTTATTTCTTGTGTTTAACCACAGAACAGATACCTACCTAGATAGTGCAGATTGTGTAAAAATTCCAGTTATCTTGAAATTTCTACCACTTTTCCATACAATATTCTTATTTATTCCTTGAATACAGATATCTATTATTTAGGTACCTGCCTATACTTCTTTAAATCATGTGAAAAAATAGAATCCTTTAATGTAGAGGTAATTAAAAATTGAATAGATACTTGATAGCTTCTTGTACATAGATAAAGACACTTTTGTAAATTTGGCGAATGTATAACATGCATGTACTTAAACTGTAAATAATTTTAAAAATAGTGTATCATATATTATTATCTAATTAAATTATTGAAATACCCAAAGTCCTAATCAAAAATAAAATAATATTCTCAAGATGAAAATTAAT
>NW_007420000.1:0-540 GCF_000475195.1 Diaphorina citri
CTTCTCTCTTCGATTTCGGGACGATAAGACCATAGAAGTTACAGTTCCCTCTGTCAAACCTCTTAAAAAAAAAAAAAGTTATCACTGCAGTTCAAACGCTGGGAGGTAGAGCGCACCACGTTCTATTAAAAGAACCGTTTTACGCAAAAAGGGCAAAAAATCCATATTTCCCTTTTTGCACCCAGCTCCTCAATTACCTATGTATTTATTATTTATTCAATAGGTACTATGAAAAGTCAGCTCCCATTGTGCAATGGTCACTGCGCTCGTCTTGCACGCGGGAGACCCGGGTTGGATTCCCGGAGAGGTCAAAATAATTGTGTCATGCAAATGATTGATTCCGTGACTGGCTGTTGCGGGGTCCATTCAGCCTCTTGAGGTAAATGAGTAGCTGTGTAGTATAAACGCGCAGAGCAACTGGTGCCATCATGGTAGGTAAACATTATTTAAGTGTTGGGATTATTGAGATAATATGTATGTATTTGTGAGCACCAAAGTTGTGATTTAATAACACAAAGAAAAGACTTTCCTTTTTTTATT
>NW_007420001.1:0-540 GCF_000475195.1 Diaphorina citri
TCTACCGGGTTGGAGGCTAAAGCAAGATCTCATGGACTCTGTAGCAAATACTTTGAAGGATGGTTCATAAACTTGAATGTAAAATACAGTGGTCCATATAAATACCACAGGGCAGTGGTACCGGACGAAACATTGCCAGGTGTGAATGAATTCACGTGGACTATATACAGGGTGGTCCGAAAATCTACCGAGTTAGTAGCAGCCACAACTAGGCTATCCGTTTGGTTAGGCAGGCAAGCCCTCATGATTTCCAAAGTGACTAGAGGTGTATTTATCCGCGGAACCTTTCTAGGTTCCCTTGATTTTCTCCTCTTTGGGCGTAATGGCACGCACACTGGCTATTTATGTATTTTCAGTTCTACAAAGTTATACCGTCTTCTTCTTTTTCTTCGCCTTTCCCGTACAGACGGGGTCGGCGTTTTTCGTCAGCCTCTCTCAATCAGCCCTAACTAGGGTGATTGCTTTGGGCTGACATTCGGTTTTTTACAAGTGGATGCCCTTCGCACTCAACCTTTGCCATTTCTTTAGCAAGGGAAATTC
>NW_007420002.1:0-540 GCF_000475195.1 Diaphorina citri
CAGTACTGTTTTGATGAGCGTTATTTTCGCGATTGTAGTTTCTCCCACTATCTCTCTCTCTTTCCTCTCGCTCTCTCTCTCTCTCTTTCTTTCCATTTCCTTGATTTCTTCTTATTTCTGCCCTAGTTCTTAGGAGATTTCTTATTAGGTTTTTCTTCTATCTCATCCATCCATAGGTACTTCAATTTCATAGAACATACCTAGGTACCTACCTAGCTAAGGTATCAAAATAAAATTGGTCTGGTTTAGAATTGGATTTTTTTTCTAATCTTGTGAGCCTTGAAGATATCTTCGGATAAATTGACACTATTATGGTTAGGTAGGTATTATGTATCCTTTTTTATACCTTTTATTCTATGTAGGTAGGTATTTAGTTTTGATTTATTTTTAGAGATCCATGGGCGATTATTCGTACATAATGTACATGGTACAGAATTAAGAGTACCTATAATAATTAAATAATAATAATGATCTTGTATGAAAATGGCTGATGGTCTCTGGCCATCTATAGAAACTTTCTCTCTCTCTCTCTCTCATGGA
>NW_007420003.1:0-540 GCF_000475195.1 Diaphorina citri
AGAAATTTAGGCTGTGTACGATAAGTCTTGTTCAGGGAAGGTTAAAATTGTAAGTGATCTTCTCATAGTAACAAATATGGTCACAAGATTCTACTGAATTTTGAAGACTAGAAAAAAGATGAGACCAAAACAATTTACGAAATTGGAATATTGTCTTAAATTTCCAACGAGACAAACTGCGTTGTTGAAAAGGTTATTGGTAGGTACAGACTTGGTCCTCGGAAGGTGAAGATGAAGTTAGTTTACCAAGGGTTTCAGAGTTCGTAGGGATCCGTTAATTTGCAGAAAACCAAAAGCTTATTACCTATATCACTGGAACTTATAAGAACAATTTCCGCATTTTTCCCCCAAGTAAACTGAAAGCAATTTATCAATGTATTTTCCTAATTGTTTCTCAGGTAGGGGACCTATCCATTGATTTCAGTTTGATGAGACCTAGATCAATCAGCTGTAGCTGTACTATGGAGTTCGTTGCTGTGATCCAACCTTATTTCAAGTTTAGATCTCTGCAGTCTGTGTTCAGTATTTCCTTGACATTTA
>NW_007420004.1:0-540 GCF_000475195.1 Diaphorina citri
TTCCGAGAACGAACCTTTAGGTACCTGTTCAGAATTAAACATCTTTTTGCATAACGGTCAAAGGTGGATTTTTTTTTTTGGTTTAATCCCATCATAAAATGCTTTTTTTTATGTAAAACGATTTTACCAACCTCGGTAGTGAACCTAGGGGTTAGCAGGTAGCACGATGGATTTCAAATCTGGAAGTTAGTGGTTCAAGTCCAAGTCAAGTCGTGGCATACTTTAACATCTGATCTTTGGCTCGTTTTACTTCAACATCTTCGGTTCATTTTACTTCAACATACTTCATTTTTCCTTCAAAAATACCGGAGTTAATGTTGCTCTTGAAGTATTTTGTTTTTCTAAACACATGATGATTTTTTTTTTTCTTCTGGCATTCTGCCCTCCCATCAAAAAACGTCAGACGTTTTCTTTCCTTGATCTCGCGTCCCCCCCTCCCTCTCTCTCCCTCCCTCTCTTTTGGAAGTCTGCCTCCCTACTTGCTTCTCTCTCTCCCTCCCCTTTCGTTGCAGTCTCCCTTCTCGTCTTTCTTCTTTGCAG
>NW_007420005.1:0-540 GCF_000475195.1 Diaphorina citri
TTTCATCACTTCTGTTCTGTGTTCTAGAACGGCTATTCTATTCAGTAGTAGACATACCACTGAACATATGTGCAAGGAGAGCCTTTATCTCTGAAATTTCAATGTGCTTTCCAAATCTCTCATTACGAAAAATGTCTATTCTTTCGTCAATCTCCAGATAGTTCCAGAGCCCTGTCCATGGATCAACTGAGATCTCAAATCCAAGTCATCAAAAGCCGAAGCGAGAACCTATCCGAACTCGACCTGGTACAGAAAGTGAGTGACCTCTGTCTTTATGTTGAAAGTTTCCATCTGCTGAATATCAATGATGAAATCCCTACACGTGAAGGATCACTACAAATAGAGAGTAGTTACAATAGCGTTCATGCTTTTAGTAGCAAAACAAATGTTTCAATAGAATATAACAATAACGGGACGTTTGACAACGGTCGTGAAGCTCTATTAGTTGATCACACAAAAGTCAAAAACACTATTGGTTCAAACAAAACCCGAATTAAATCAGGAGTTTCACAAAGAAAAGCTGGAGAAGCAGAACATTCT
>NW_007420006.1:0-540 GCF_000475195.1 Diaphorina citri
CGCGGCGTCGAGTATGTGTGGACACACTGGACACAGCTTAACAGTGTTGGAAAGATTGAGGTGTTGCCTTTGGACGCCAAAATCTGGGCTCCTTCCATGTCTACGCGCCTCCTCAATTAAAGCTCACCCAGCCTGAGTAGGGCCGGGAAAATCCAGCAGCACGTGGTTGCCCAGATGGCCACTCATCCGGATATCAATCACGTACAAACAACGTTGCTTCGGAGATCCATTGGGAACTGTTTACTTGCTATCGTTGGCGTCGCTGACTACATCTCATCAATAAATAATAATTATGTACATATACATATCAACACGAAATTTTCTTCATGCTAATTCATAAGAGGAAAGGGGCGGCCCAGAACCCATTGGCTTCAAAACCTTACCCAATGGTACAATGTATCCATCGAAACATTGTTTGAAAAAGTTCGGGACCAAAACAACATCGCCACCATGATTACCAAAGTTCGTCAGCGAATACGGTATAAGAAGAAGATTTCATAGGATTTGCCAGATCCATCCCTGTTTGGCCACTCGTAGATC
>NW_007420007.1:0-540 GCF_000475195.1 Diaphorina citri
ACTCCTCGTCGAAATACGAAGCCCTACCGAAATTAAAGTGAGTAGCTCATTGTTTCATTATTTCTTCAAGAAAAAAAATCTGTTGTGAACATCACACGACTTTCCTTATCCTATTGAATGGTGCTTATTAGGGTGTTCTGTTGTAACATTTACAATATCTCTAACCGTTTAGTCGATATAGCTGAAAACCGCCAAAAAGCGGTCAAAATACCGCCAACCGCAGCACCTGTTTTAACCAAACGTTTTGTGTTGCATCCTTGTCACATTTGTCAACTACATACCAAATTTGAAGTCTTTAGCTTATACCGTTCCCGAGATATTGTTAAATTACACCGAAAACCGCCCAAAAACGCATCCTTGTCACATTTGACAGCTACATACAAAATTTCAAGTCTCTAGGTCTTACCGTTCTCGAGATATTTTGTTTACTGTCAGCTCCCATGGCGTAGTGGTCACTGCGCCCGCCTTGCACGTGGGAGACCCGGGTTCGATTCCCGGCGGGGTCAAGAAATTTGTATCATCCAAATGATTGATTCCGTG
>NW_007420008.1:0-540 GCF_000475195.1 Diaphorina citri
TAGTATAAAGCTTGATTCATTTTGCTCAAGTTCCATGCAAACAAAAAATTGAAAATAAGAAACAACACCCTATCAACCAAATACCTAGAACCAAACAAATCATATAAAAAAACCCCAAAGAAAAAAATGATTATTTTACGCATTGCTCAAACGATTAACTATAGGTATATAAACTAGGATAAAGTCATTATTTTATAATTATGTATAGGTAGTAAATTCTATTCCTGTTTTTAAATGCAAGGAATTGAACTGCAAAGATAAATTCAAAGTAGGTACACAAAGACAAATAACTTCAGAAGTGGTTTTCCAGAGTAAGGGTGGGTTTGGCAAAGGCTGTATCACTTTCGATCTGCTAGGACTAATTATTATAAGGGCCCAAATATTACGCCATGAGTTTCTAATAATTAATTATTAGTAGGGATTTTCATTTGTTAGAAGGTAAAATTATCTTGTGCTGTTTTGGGGAGGGATTAGCTATTCCATTTTCAAAAGGACCTATATTACTTTGTTGATTTTATCATTTTAACTGTGGGGGATGGA
>NW_007420009.1:0-540 GCF_000475195.1 Diaphorina citri
ATTGTCGAATCCGACTTCGGTGTTACATAATGGATGATATTGTCTATTTGAGTGATGTTAGACTTATCAGGAGCACCTATTTGAAGGGTGCTTGCAGTAAATTGAAGCTAGAAAATCTAGCTGGATTATTCATATTGAAGATAAACGAGACAAAAACCGTGTTATGTTTCGAATTCCGTGCTTTCTGACCAGAATCCATGTTTATTAGGTTTAAAATATCTACCTGCATCTACATTTTAATAATCTTGTTATGAACGAGCATTAAGTTTTTGGTATGGAAATGGTTATTAGGATGTTGGTAAGCTGTACTTTACTTGCAGACATCTTTACACGTACTAGCATTATAATGGTATTTTCTTCCAACCAAATCTTTAATATATGGTAATAATTTTGAATTCTTTTAGTTTCGAATAATTTGGAGGATTTATGAAAGTAGCGTTTCATTGTAACCCATGTGCGATGAAAAATTATCTTGCCTTTCCTTGCAAGAAGTTCCTCCTATGGCTACATAGCACCCATTGGTATTGGTTTATTTACTGA
>NW_007420010.1:0-540 GCF_000475195.1 Diaphorina citri
CAATCAGGAGGGCTTGGATTCAATCCCAGCTGAGGCATGGAATCTTATGGTAGCGGTCACTTTAGTCCTTTTCGATCAGTATAAGCACTATTGTCATTGGCCCCGGGGTCTATAGTCTCACATTCAAATCCATATCAATAGGTACTCACACCAGAAGCGGTACTTGGGGCCATAGAAGCGCGGTACATTGACATTTTCCTTTCATCTCAAAATGATGTGCAGATAACGGAGATATAACTCCGTCTATTACACATCCATCTCTTTATCACTAGTGTCTTAATGTTGAAAATGTACATCAGGCCCGATACACAAGCAACGACACATCTCCCAACTTGATTTTCTAATTTTCAACCAAAGTCCGTCCATATTTGCGTAAATTACTTCTATAGACCTGAAATTTGCGCAAATATTGCGCCAACGATCTGGCGAAAAACCAGGTTCAAAGACCAAGTTGGGAGTCTGGGTGATATGTTGGACCATCTGGTCCGGGCTTTAGGCAAGGTATATCTCACTGTCTCCAAGTGATTATGTGTACAGAAT
>NW_007420011.1:0-540 GCF_000475195.1 Diaphorina citri
TTCCAACATGGCTTGATTAGCCAAGATATTTTTCCTGTACTACATGAAACAGAAGAAGTAATCTCTGATTCCCGGTATCGGGTAGCGGTAGATATTTTGCCAGAAAAGTCCACTCCGAGCGGGATACGAACCCGCAACGTCTGGATCAAGAATACATGGATCTCTCTAGATTGACTCTAATACATGGATGGCATTTTAACACCCCTAGATGAGAGCTAGCTGGTACTAGTGGTACCGGTATGGTTTATGAATAATATTATGAATGAAGAAGATAATTATAATTACAAGACATTGCTCGTATATAGGAGCCTATACTAAACACGTTTCCTATGGCCAGGTCCAGGTTATAATGAGTTAATTGTGATGTTATAATACAACAGGTGAGAGGGATGTACCACATGAACCATGACCTCAGATCAAGCGTTGGGGTTTTAATTTGGTGATCATTTGAATTTTAATCGGCCTCTCCAAATATGTGAGAAACATTTACGGTGCGAATTTCAAATTTTGAACTTTGGCCAAGAGAGAGGCTGACGTAGT
>NW_007420012.1:0-540 GCF_000475195.1 Diaphorina citri
TTAAGGGCTCATGGTTTTTGATTGCGTGCTCACTTGTGTGATCATGGACATTTGTTTTGCTAGCATTGTTGTTTTTAGAGGTAAATATCACAGGACTTGTGTCATTTCTGAGGAATAACTTGTTTGTTTTCAGTTCATTGTTATATTGTGGTGGGTTGTATTTGCTATCACTGTGTAGCGTAGAGTTACCAACAATAGGAAGACCAGATGTTGTTCTTCTGACAGCAGCTCTTACAAGCTGCTTGTTAGGTTTGTTGGAGACTCCATTGGATTTGCTCTCGATTTCATTGACATTTCCATTCCCATTGTTATCGTCAGTTTTCACAGGGGTAATCGTGAAAACGCGATTTGGTTTCAATCGACAGTTTGACCTAAGTGTGTAGGAGATGTCATCGTTTATTTTGTCTCTAGAAGTTTTCGCAGGTTCTTCTATCACATCTTTTACACTGGGAGTACCTGTCACAACAGCTTCAATAGCTCCCAAGGAAGCTCCACTCGTTTTTCGTTCTACTGAGGAGCGTTTGGTTGAAAGATTGTTTG
>NW_007420013.1:0-540 GCF_000475195.1 Diaphorina citri
TATTTTGTATACCTACCTTCAGTCCTTACTCCTTATTTTGTATACCTACCTTCAGTCCTTACTCCTTATTTTGTATACTTGATTGAACTTTGATTACCCTGGACGAACTTTATTCCAAACAGATAAGTTTCGTTCTCGGAACGGCTGACTTTCTTCGATTTTGGGTCTATAAGAAAGAAACATTTACCTAAGGCCAGCCACTCACTAAGAGGTAGACCTGACAGGTTCACCTGATCTGGTCTGTGTGTCAGGAACATCTGATTAGGTCTGTCTATCTCTATGAGGTCTTCCTGATACCCGATGAACGCACACACACTACATATCAGGTAGACCTGACAGGTGGACCTGATCATGTTCACCTGTCATGTCTAAGGAAAAAAGAATAAAACTTCAACATAGAATAGAATTTACCTTGTTTATCCTGTCGGAATAGGACTTCTTCACCCTTCACCAAAGACGGTGTGTTTAATGTGAAAAGTTGATTTGGTTTCAAATCAAAACAGGACTGAAGAGGAAACCCAGGGAGAAAATTTTGAAAAT
>NW_007420014.1:0-540 GCF_000475195.1 Diaphorina citri
GTTCTCTGGACAAAATTTGCACCACCATTTTCATGTTCCTGGTAAAAAGACCTTTAATTTGATATATAGGTCGACCAGATTTGGATAAGTCCTTCTATGGGGTCAGACACACAGACAGACGACACCGAAGCTAATACAATAGCCCGTCCCTTATACCTTTTTTTATTACTATCGTAATACTAAAGGAAGGACGGGCTAAAAAGGAAAGTAAAATAACCTACTTAATGCTTAGCACATTGCATAGCTAAAAAAGATTACAGGCGTTCATAGAAATCGCATTCTTATCCTATTTTTGGGAACCCCTACTTTTGACGCATGCCACGCATGGCCATCTTCTTTTTCAAGGAGCAAAACGTTGTTCTCTTTTCAAAAGTAAACAAAAACATTCTTCCATCTTCTAAAATTTTGGAAGGGAAGACGGTGAGTTCTGTCAAAATTTTCTTTTATTTCATCCTGTTTTATCCCTGTTTTTAATGGGAATCCAGGTTTAATAATCTCAAATTCATAATCTACACTTATCGCAGATTTCAGTGATACCAA
>NW_007420015.1:0-540 GCF_000475195.1 Diaphorina citri
TTTAGTCTTAAAAAATAAATCCGAAGAGGAGAGAGAGAAAAATATTGCACGTGCGTCCGAGTTTTGCCGAGCAATCCCAAGATATTGGTTTCATTCAGCTTTGCTCCTGACGCGTGCGGTAATGCGGTTTAGTTTTTATCTTTCTAATCACAGAAGTTGAGTATTGACAGTGAAATAAAAAAAAAAATTATTGTGTAAAAACTTCCATTTTGGCAACTTGAAAACGAAGCTGAGAAATAGGCTGAACATTGTTGAGAGGGGAGACTTGCGACTTTAATCACAGAAGTTGAGTATTGACAGTGAAAAAAAAATAATTGTGTAAAAACTTCCATTTTGGCAACTTGAAAACGAAGCTGAGAAATAGGCTGAACATTGTTGAGAGGGGAGACTTGCGACTGACATAACCAGCCTCTGTAAAGCTCACTAGGCCCAAGGGAGCCATTAACCATGAAGCTCAAAAGTTAAAAAAAAAAAAAAAACATGATCAGATACCTATGTTTAAAATAAATAAAGAAATAAAACATTGTCTGTCTTTTTTGC
>NW_007420016.1:0-540 GCF_000475195.1 Diaphorina citri
TGAATGACTGAATAAATCTCTTTCTTTCACTCTCTTACGCCTGGATTGACCGAGTTTTGTCAAGAGTTGTATTCACTTCAACTGTTTCTACGCCCCAGTCTGATTTGACAGTTGTGTCTAAAGTCCAGAGTTGTATTCACTTCAATCTTGGCATCTGGGACACTGCGCACTGGGCTGTATTTCAAATGTACGAACCATATTGACGGTAAATGCTTTGATTCCTAGAGTGGTGTATCTTGGTCCTATACAATAGATATATAGGTCGACCAGGTTTGGATAAGTCCTTCTATGGGAACAGAGAGACAGACGACACCGAAGCAAATACAATAGTCCGTCCCTTACACCTTTTTATTACTATGTACCTATTGTAATAATAAAGGAAGGACGGACTAAAAATCGTCGAGTAAAATGTTATGTTTAAGGATGTACCTACGCCAGCCTAGTTAGCTTAGTTGGTAGTGTGTCTGCCTTGTAAGCGCTAGGCCGCGGGTTCGATTCCCGCCAGGGGCGGATTTTATCCTGATGGGATAATGTTCGTTC
>NW_007420017.1:0-540 GCF_000475195.1 Diaphorina citri
ACCTTCCAAACTATGTGGGCTGGCTTATACCTTGTTTATTCTGACAGAATGAGACTGAAAAGTCCCTTTACTCCAGCAGTAGGCTACTATAATACCTATGTACCATTATTGTGGTCAAATTCTCAATTATATTGAGGATAAATTTCCATAGGTACCTCGGCTGAGAATGAACCCACGCCCTTCTGTTTACCAGACAAGCGTCTTGACCACTACACCAACGATGCAGGTTTTACAGCCAAAATCCTGTTTACATCGTTTAATCCCCATTAAGTTAGGTTATCCTCCTACCTGTACATATATACATATCTCTCTATCGCGGTAACCAAGTTATCTTATTATCGCTCATCACGATCACCGGTTTGTAGTCCAAAAGAAACCAGAAGAACTTGAAGTCACAAGCAATCCTTCATCAGAGATCGATCTGAGACAATTAGGATCTCGGAAGAACACATCAGTAGACGATATTAGACTCACTAAAAGTACGGCACGATTAGTATCGGCAACCGATCTAAAACATCGATAACCGATTTATTTACCATT
>NW_007420018.1:0-540 GCF_000475195.1 Diaphorina citri
AAGGGAGGGGGGGGGGGGGAGGGTTGAAGTACGGGGCCTTTTGTTTTTCGAAAATTACTCCGTGCTCCCGTGGGGCGACTCAACTGGGATGCACAAAATGCAAAATCGGATGCACAGAATGCAATATGCTATGCACCAAATGCGATGGGACAAAATGCAGGTTAGATAATATTTTGCGCCTTTACTATGAAGTCTGTCTGGGGGACAGGGAGAATACCAGCCTGAATTTCCCTTGTTAAAGCAATAGCAAAAGTTGAGTGCGAAGGGCATCCACTCGTAAATTTTTTTAGCCAAAACCAAATGTCAGCCCGAAGCAATCACTCTAGGGCTGATTGAGAGGCTGACGAAAAACGCCGACCCCGTTTGTACACGGGAAAAAACGAAGAAGAAGAAGAGTATGAAGTATTGAGGCCCAATGTCTCTTCCTCAAGGCTTTGTTCCCATTTAGACTGATGTAAGGATATGTAGCCCGGTTATTATTCCCGCCACACGTTCAAGCATGTTTGACAGGCGGCTTGTCAAGCATGCCAGAAAGTGGTG
>NW_007420019.1:0-540 GCF_000475195.1 Diaphorina citri
TACGGACCAGTTCACTCTGGACCCGTCTTCATCCACAATGTCCATGGCAGAGGAGCGACCTGTTCTGGAAAAGGTGTGTACGAGGCGTCTCTTGAAAACAAGGGGTGTGGACGAGGTGCTAATGGGGGAGTTCAAGTTTGTTTGTTAGGCTCTAGTGGGGTGTTAGAATCCTATTTACCTAATATTTTCCAGGGTTGGCACCTTAGGTAGATTGGAAGGTAGTACGCTAACCTTACATAAAGTTCGTTCTAAGAACGGCTAGGTTTCTCCTATCCTGATAGTCTCTTCAATTCCAGGAGAGTAAGATTTCCGTAGTTAAGAGTTCCCTCTGTGAAACCTTAATAGGGAAAAAGGCCTCTAGAGTTTTAGCTTAATGTACCGATGGGTATTATACCAACTAACCCACTAAGGTACCTTATACCTACTAACTTACTTTCAACATTCATAACTACTTTCTTCATTTGCAGCTTCGTAATGAAAGCACGCTAGGTCACTGTATGTTTGATGACCTGTTCGATATGCATACGTTCAAGATGAAGA
>NW_007420020.1:0-540 GCF_000475195.1 Diaphorina citri
CCATGTTCAGATGGGGTCGGCGTTAGTCGTCGGCCTCTCAATCAGCTTTAGAGTGATCGCTTTGAGGCCAACTGGAAAAGCTAAACAAACTTTTCCGAGTGGGATGCCCTTCGCACTCAACCTTCGCTATTGATATAGCGTGAGGAAATTTGGACATTATTCCATCATTTTCAAAAAGGTTTCAATGAGAGCCAGCCTAACTTGGAAGGTAGCACATATGCCTTGTAAAAGCTAGGTTTGTGGGTTCCATTTAGGGTTGCCAACCGTACGTTATTTCCCGGAACAATCCGTATTTTTGCCAAAAATCAAATGTTCCGCCGGAACACACCTTTGTTCCGGTTTTTTTCCAAATCTATGGAAAATACGGGAACTGACTAATAAACAGAAAAAATTACAAAAAAAAAGTTTAAGAAGATAGGTAGGTAGGTACGTACGAAAAACACAAAAACCCGCGAGTCAAGCAGGTATTTTTTCAGCCTTTTAGCATGTGATTTTTAGTACCTAACACGGATTCAAAAACGGATTATTTGTAATTTAGTA
>NW_007420021.1:0-540 GCF_000475195.1 Diaphorina citri
TGTTAAGAAGGTCCGGGGGTTTTTTTTTTATTTTATTTTATTTCCGCTTTTTTTGTATGGGTATTATATTATTTGTATGGGTATTTAAAATGCTATATTTTCTCAATTCTTCTGTATGGAGTGGAGTTGTGGACACTCAATGAAAAGAAGCACACAACCAAAAGAATAGAAGCTTTTGAAATGTGACTGTATCGAAGAATTCAGAAGATATCATGGACGGAACACATAAAAAACGAGGAAGTATTGAGAAGGATGAAGAAACCCAGAGAATTAATGAACATGATTCAAGATCCGGAAGAGCAGTACTTAGGCCATATCATGAGGAACGAGACCAAATACTCCCTCCTGGAGCTGATCATACAGGGGAAAATCGGCTACACAACCTCAGGAAATGGACAGGCAAAATATCGCCTAAACTCTTCCGCATAGCTGTGAACAAAGTCAAACTAGACATAAAAACATAAACATAAACATAAAATGTTTTTGATTCTATATTTTATAGTTCTCAATTAATAAAATATAATATAGAAGATTCATCAA
>NW_007420022.1:0-540 GCF_000475195.1 Diaphorina citri
CAGGTACACCAGATTAGGTCTACGCCTGTTAGGTCTACCTGAAAGTGTGTGTGCTCATCAGGTATCTGGTAGACCTGATAAGCGGAACTGATCAGGTGTACCGGTCAGGTCTACCTGATAGTGAGTGGCGGGCCTAAGAATGTTGAGATGCTAGTATTGCTGTACTCGGAGACATTTGTTGCAATATTCACAATATTGTACTAATTATTAAACTCCGCCTACAGTAAATAATAAAGGAAGACGTTTGTTGCCATATTCACAATATTGTACTAATTATTAAACTCCGCCTACAGTAACTAATAAACAGCAGAGAAATCATGGTGTTTACGATTTATCATTTTCCAACTTTCTGTTTTTTCTTCCCCAAAAAACAATTCGATGCAACTGACCCATTTGAGCTTTCTCCTAAAAGGAAAACAGCATTTTCGAGCAACTTACCCTTCTGAACTTCTCAGAGCTACATGCAACCCTTCACCCCCACCCTATGAAACCATCGTATGAATTTCGTATTTCGTGCATTCAAAAAATATCGGGGGCCAA
>NW_007420023.1:0-540 GCF_000475195.1 Diaphorina citri
TACCATGCTGACACCGGTCGCTATGCGCATTTATATGTCATAGCTACTCATTTTCCTCACGAGGCTGAGTGGGCCCCGGAACATTCAGCAAGGGAAATCAAAGGCTGTTATTCTCCCTGAAGTCATCCAGATAGACTAAGGTGGTCTACTCCCTATTCAGAGTCCCTCCGCCAGACTAAGCTGGTCTACTCCCTGTTTAAGGTCCCCCAGGCAGACCTTACAGTTCCCTCTATGAAATCTCTTAAAAACAGTTCTAGCACAGACATGAGTCTTCTTCTCCCTAACCTTTTCCTATTTAAATAGGGTCGGCGCGGCGTCTAGCACAGATGCAAGTAATACTCACTATGTTTTTTCTTGGGAGGTAGGGGAGGGGGCGTATCGTCCAGGTCAGGGGAATAGTTAAGTGACATAGACAGAAGTTCAGGAACATTATCATAGTGAGAGTCATGCCGCTGTCTACGAGCGTTCTGCTTGCTAGGAAGTGGCGGGGGCGACAGCTGAAATCAAAGGAAAAAGGGAATTTACGGACAGGTACGAATT
>NW_007420024.1:0-475 GCF_000475195.1 Diaphorina citri
ACTTTTGGCATATAAATTTGTGAGGTATTACTCCTGGACGTAATCTGATTGGACCTTCTTTCATGATTTGGAATTTAATGTAGTTCTCCATATCCTGTTCCAGCTGAAACAATAGTAATATAGAGACAATCAAGCTTTTATAGTACTTACATAAAAAATAAATCAGACTTTCTTTTCTTTAGGAATGTTTATTATTTTGTCATATAAAAAAGACCTCAAAAAGAAAAAAAAAATCTTTATTATTTAGATCATAGTTTGAGGTTAGAATGGAGTAAAAATAGCTCTTTTTTATGAGTGCAGCCCTTCTAACATCTTCCAGAAGGGAGATTATATAAAATCCTTGTAGTAATTCTGGGGACTTTTTCACTTAGTAGACCTCAAAACTATATTTTGAACACTCTTAAAATACCTAAGTACCTACATCTACCTTTCCTTGGACATTTATTTATTAAGTCCTAGGAGTCTTAGCTTTACT
>NW_007420025.1:0-540 GCF_000475195.1 Diaphorina citri
AAGAAAAAATCCGTTGGTCCTCATTTTTCCTGCTCTATGACTTTGAAACATCACCCAAGTAAGCGCAACTGTTCTATTCTAGGGCCATTTGCTAACCCTGTAGAACCATATTCTAATTAGCTCTCAGGTAACGAACTCTGCAGGCTCTCGCAAGTGTAGAGTGCAAAGAGGCTTGCTTTGACTTTGACATACCTAGATTTGGAAATAGTTTATAACCTTATAGGATTCGTGACCATGGCACCTGGGTATCTGCAGATCCTAAATTAATTAGCTGTACATACAACTCTCGGTCACAAGTTGTACAACTCCAAGTCATAATTCAGTCGCACAACTAGACAACCCGGCCTCTACTCTGTAGGTCCCAACCCGAACTCCAGCGAATTGCCTGTTGCCACATCTTCCAATTGTTGCCAGATCTTCCAACTTCTATCTTGTAGATGTACTTTGTATCTTCTATCTTGCAGATGTATACTTTGTGAGCTTCAGAGGCGTGAATTTGTAATGCTCGCTCGATTTGTAAATTATGAGCCGTAATTATAC
>NW_007420026.1:0-540 GCF_000475195.1 Diaphorina citri
GGGTTAGGTTAGGTTGGGTTGGGTTTCTTCAAAAGGAGAGATTTTATAGCGTTTTGAACACAATTTTCCGCCCCACGATGGAATCGAACTCGGGACCTAGCACTTACAAGAGAGACTCACTAACCTCCAAGATAACTTAGGCTGGCAGATTTTTTTTTTCTTTTTAACTAGCTCTGAGTTAACGCCGCGCTGCGCGCCGGTGCCATCATAACCGGGGAGGGAGGTTAGGTTAGGTTGGGTTGGGTTGGGTTTCTCCCATAGGCGAGAGTACATAGCGTTTTGAACCTAATTTTCCGCCCCAGTAGGTTAGGCTGGGTTGTGTTAGGTTAGGTTGGGTTGGGTTAGGTTTCTTCTATAGGCGAGAGTACATAGCGTTTTGAACCTAATTTTCCGCCCCACGAGGGAATCGAACCCGGGACCTAGCACTTACAAGACTTGACTTATATCCTTTCATCCCTAGGGCCTAGGGGGGACGTAGGGCCGCAACAAAGGAACGCCAGCGGACGCGATTTTGTGCCAGACCTTTAACCTCTCCCCAGG
>NW_007420027.1:0-540 GCF_000475195.1 Diaphorina citri
CCTAATCCTTCTCTTTTATATTTCTTACAAAGGAACGCAACGGTCAGTTAATCCCCGACATAAAAAAAAAAAAAAAAAAGTCTTTTATGAAGTAGGTGTTCTATCAACTAACCTTGTTTTTGTCTTCACCAATGACATTGTAAGAATCCTTGAGAAGGCAAGAATGGAATAAGAAATGGGTGCAATCAAAATCGAATGTTAAACCAAAATCATAGGGAAGGGAGGATGTTAGTCAATTACACAAAACAATCCTTTGTTGGTAAACAATTTTCAAACAAATTGAAAGGGAGGATCTTAGTCAATTACACAAAACAATCCTTTGTTGGTAAACAATTTTCAAATTGGGAGAAAATTTTAGCTAAATAAATTTGAGATAATTGTGCACCTAATTGAATGGAAAACTGGTATTACCCACACACTTGTAGCTTTAACCAATGCTAATATTGGTTAGAGCAATGCTAACATTCAAAACCGTCACATAGATTGGTTAGGAGAGGTATAATGGACAAATGAAAATGGTAAAGTAAAAGAAACACCATA
>NW_007420028.1:0-540 GCF_000475195.1 Diaphorina citri
AACCTATGTATAAGTAGGACCTGCGGTCTAGTGTTTACAAGGCAGACCGCTCTACCTTCCAAGCTAACTAGGCTGGCTTTTTTTCAGTTTGTTTTTCAAACCTATGTATAAGTAGGACCTGCGGTCTAGTGTTTACAAGGCAGACCGCTCTACCTTCCAAGCTAACTAGGCTGGCTTTTTTTCAGTTTGTTTTTCAAACCTATGTATAAGTAGGACCTGCGGTCTAGTGTTTACAAGGCAGACCGCTCTACCTTCCAAGCTAACTAGGCTGGCTTTTTCTCAGTTTGTTTTTCAAACCTATGTATAAGTAGCACCTGCGGCCTAGTGTTTACAAGGCAGACCGCTCTACCTTCCAAGCTAACTAGGCTGGCTTTTCCTTAGTTTGTTTTTTAACCTAAGTAAGAGTGGTAGATATCTAATTTGTCACTGAGTTGACACACCCGGTGTCTTATCTTATCTCTATTGCCTGTGCTCTGTATTAGATACAGTCGATGCCACAAGTGCTTACATTACGAGTAGAAATTCGCCTTGTTTTCCGTA
>NW_007420029.1:0-540 GCF_000475195.1 Diaphorina citri
ATAGAATATAATATTATACCTATGTACCTACCTTGTTTATACTACTGAGATAGGACTGAAAAGTCCCTTTAACCACCTACATTCAAATTCAATGGTCAAATCATAGAACAAAATATACCTAACTTGTTTATTCTGCTGAGATAGGACTGGAAAGTCCCTATACGGCCTATATCAGCAATAAGAGAATGTAGAATAGAATAGAATATACCTTGTTTATCCTGCTGAGATACCCCCAGAAGTAATATTTTGAAACAGAAAAGTCCAATTTTTTGAGGCACTTGTTTCATATTTCCATCCACTTTCTTAGAATTGATGCGACCCTACCATTGCCGGGAGCAGAATCAGAATGAAGTCGACAAAAGATAATAAATCGGCTCCGATTGGTCTATTGCATAAAGGAGTCTAAACTTTCGAAGTTCTAAATAGGACAGAAGACGCCCAAATACGACCACGATGTCACATATAAACCCACAGTTTCCAAAATTAATGACGGTTTCAAAATTCTGATCGAGAAAACACGTCTATTATTATTTCCCTCTA
>NW_007420030.1:0-540 GCF_000475195.1 Diaphorina citri
TCTACCATCTTTTACCCAGAGGTAAGCATACTTTTTGTCTTTTTTTATTTTATTAGCTTGATAGAAGAGTTTTTTATAATATGGACAGAGAGCTTCGTTTATGTACACATTAGACCCATTGTTCGGAAAAACATCCTCTAGTTGAGAGTACAACCTCTTCTCTTTTATCTTGGTAAGTACCAGGTTTCGTACCTCTTGTGATTTAAACTCGACTACAATAGTAGTTTTGCCGTTTTCACCTTCTCTAGTCAACTTCTCTGTTTTAAATTGTATTTCACCAGCTCTGGTTTCTATTTTATTAAGAACCTTTTTTGTTACCTCGTCCTTTTCCACTTTGCTGTCCTTGATTCCTGATATTTCAATCTTGGTGTTGAATTCCTTCTGGTTCAGCCCATTTACCTGAATTTCCATACTACGAAGTCTCGCCTTCATTTCTTTGTTTTCGCTTTCACTTTTCTTCAATCTATTCTCCATCAGGATCATATTCTGTTCAACAACCTTCACTGCATTCACTGCCTTGTCCACCTGGTCCCCGTAGAA